>NW_017536971.1:228658-281437 GCF_001853355.1 Bactrocera latifrons | reverse complement strand
AATGCCGTCCCACAGTTCCCTTATACCGAGTTGTTGACGAGTGCTCTCAGAGAGCAGGAGTGCAAGCCGAGTAGAAAATCGTTCGGCTATCTGTTGTGATTGCAGCTTCTCGACGTCGAACCTTCCTTGTGTTTGATGGCATGCGGTTTTTTTCTGCACAGAGGYGCGCGCGAATCTTGGCTACAACAAGATAGTGGTTCGAGTCGATGTTAGAACCTCGCAGTGCACGCACATCTAAAACACTAGAGACGTGTCTGCAGTCTATCACAACATGATCGATCTGGTTGGTGGTTTWTCGATCCGGAGACAGGCAGGTAGCTTGATGTATCTTCTTATGCTGGAATCTAGTACTACAGATAACCATATGTCTGGCCCAGTCGAAGTCGATCAACCTCAACCCATTTGGGGACGTTTCCTCGTGGAGGCTGAATTTACCGACCGTAGTGCCAAAGATACCTTCTTTGCCCAACCTGGCGTTAAAGTCGCCAAGCACGATTTTGGCATCGTGGCGGGGGCAGCTCTCATAAGTGCTTTCCAAGCATTCATAACAGGCATCTTTGGTCACATCGTCCTTCTCTTCCGTCGGGGCGAGGGCGCAAATCAGCGATATTTTGAAGAACCTCRCTTTGATGCGGATTGTGGCTAGACGTTCATTCACCGGTGTGAATGATAGTACTCGGCGACGGTATGGTCACTGTGGTAAATGCCTTGCATGAGCAAGATTATGTGTGTATGTGTTTTAGGTTCGCATGCATGGGKATGCTTATCTCGTCTTATTGATTAAATATTTACTCCTTTATTTTGACTGCAGCTGAAGCGAAACACCGAACAGCGGTAGAATGTAAAGACATAAAACGGCGTGCAAACCCAATCRGCCTCACGTGATTTTTGGCGTTGAAACGACCAAACGACTGTACCAAAGCACTAGCCGTTCCTATACTATTTGAATATAAGCAAAATCCTAGTATGTATTTGTATGTTCATATGTATTACTGTGTTTTGTTTTCGATATTTTCCYCCTTTTTCGGGTATTATTATTTGTTTTTAATATACGACATGGGCCACAAAGGTGCTTTGTATTATCTCATGTATTTTGTATACAGGGCGTGCTTACATGCACATTATGATAAATTGATGAGCTAATCTATTCAAAGAAATGTCTGTAAGTTTGCGTGCAAGTACAACCAATATTGGTAGATAAAATCAATTATGTTAATTTTAAAATAAAAATGTTCTGAAATATTTTGTATATCATGTATAGCATATAGTATAATATGCACAGAATTGAAAGATGTAATTGAGAAATAAAAGCTAAGTGTTATGAAAATATAAGAAAATGTGTATATATTGTGTATTTTCACTTTGGATAAGCTAATACTCGTAAATGCAGCAATAAAATTTATATAAGTATCCTTTAAACAACAATGCCGTTATCTACGGCGGTACAACCCTCTATGCTTGAATATACGGGGAGTCCCAAAATTAAATTGTTTTGGGACACTCTTTACTTAGTAATGTCATAAATTCTATTACTATGTATACCGCGAGGACAAATTCGAAGAAAAAACTGTCGYTATTTTTTATTAAAATTTTTAAGCAGTGGCTACTCATATGTAGAGGGGTTTTCAATAGGGCACTACACAAGTTTACTGATAGGATAGCAAACAACGTCATATTTTTCCCGCTCTTTGGACATTTCTCTTCAGTAAGGTTTGACCTTGGAAAGACATACTACATTCATGTGAAAAAAATTTAATTTGGTAGTTAATCTCTTGTAAAGGCACCACTTTCATGAGAAAGGGGTTAAAACTTGGACAAAAATGCACCAGGAGGTTGTTTGAAAAAGCGTATTGAAGATCGTAAATGGAGGGTAAGATTCTGTTCTAGCATACAAGGCAAAAATCGTCCAGAAGTGTCTTAAAAGCAATATTCTTTGATTCGTAGTCCCAGATGAAAAATGTATAACATTTTAATTTTTATAACGGTCTGAACTGATAGCCAAAGTCAACTGGTACTTTCCTTGTTATCACATCACGATCTTTTGGTCCTAATTTCTAAATCACACACTAACTTATACTTGATTAATTTTTAATTAACTTAAGAGCACATCTTTACTTTTGTTATAATCCTTTCCTTAAAAAACTTATTTACTGTCGTAAAAAAATATATCAGTCTTAATCTAAAAGGCTGTGATATATTAAGTACATATTAATTTACTCCTGATGTGTACGTATAAAAAAAGGTTGCCTGCATTTAATGTCTATATATAAAAATGTAATATGAAGTGTAGTTATAGTATTTTACTAAACTCTAACTATTTTCTTTTCAGGTGAGTTACGTGATAACAAACTGTTGGTTGTCGAGCAATACATATAAACTACATGTTCCATGTTTAATCTTCGTAATAATATGTATTACGGATGAATTTTCAACAAGAAAGTTAAGTATATTAAATTTCAGTTTAATTTCTTACGTTAAAGATAGTCTTTCAGTTTATCTCAAAGAAGATTTATTTAACGTCTAATTTAAGCATGTCCATTAATAACATAAWTTTTATAAAAGCGATTCAAATGTTCACTTCGGCTGCAACACAGGTAAAATAGCTGTTAATTTCTTGTAGCATAAAAGAGTATAAAAAGATCTTTATATTGATTTCGATCGGCCACTTCGCATGCTATTGTGGTTCGATCTATAGCGTTGCCTTGCACAAGGTACAAACATGTTGTCAAATGAAACCATTTCCATACAATAATTTGATTTTTATCGGCCATCGGAGGGACTGACAGTGAATCGGATTTCAATTTGTCTCCTCGTCCTGATCATTTATATATAGGTACATATCGTCAGCTTAAATAAAAAATAGCGTATGATCAAAAAATTTTAAATTGATTGTTTTATTGATTTCGACCCACTTCTTCAAATCACATATATATAAGTTCATTTGTTCAACATTTAAAGGTTTTTCTATCAGATATGACCCAGTTTTAGCTGATATTTAAAATTTGTTTCGTGAACAAACCCGTTTTACTCTGTAGCAACTTGCTGCGAGAGTCTAAAAATAGGAGTGCTGGCGATAAACGGTACACCATAGAACCTATTTTGGTTTTGGAATGATACCAACCCGTTTGCCACTCGACTGATATGCCTGTAGACAAATTATTTGCGATGAGGGTTCCAGATGTGTATACAGCATATGAAAATAAGGCTATTATGTCATTTTACTGACAATATGTGCAAAATTTATTGTACTCCCCCTGGTTTTAATTGGGCAGTACACAACTGCGCTATACTTTGTCTTTTACTAATGAACTTTATTGTTTTTTTTTGCTTTCATCACGGCCAATAACTTTCTTCATTCGACAACGACTTATATGCCATTACTTTTGTTAAAAGGCCGAATTGGAAAATCTTTTTACTCGAATCTTGGGCCGTTCCGGTTACTTAGATCGGGCAGGCATATTTTTGTGAATTTGATTGATACATACTACTGTAGGTAAAAGATAGTAAGATTTTTAATATAAATTTCGCGAAAAAATCCATTCACACGTCATTTCCACGTCAAAGCATTTCAAAATTCAAGATTATATTGACAGTTTTCCCCGATTATCGAGGTGCGGCGCACTTCAAATTCCTTCCGACCGGGAGAACTGACAAGAAGGAGTGTTGTGCATCATTTGGGCGAAGTATTCGTAAAGAGAAGCCAGAATTATGGGTTTTTGCAAAAATCATGGCTTTTGCAGCGCGATGCATACTGCTTCACTTTTAAGTGAGTTTTTCACAAAATTTTCAACCAATATTATGCCGCAACCACCGTATACCGAGCAGGGAGCTGTTGTGACTTCTGGCTACACAGAAAACTCAAACGACTGCTTCGTAAAAACCCTTTTGAGTATATTAAACATAATAAATTAAACGTGAATCGGTACGCGCATCCGAAGCTATTCCGTATATGAGTTCTAAATTTTTATAAAATTATATTTGCTCTTTGTACCCTCCGGGCAAACAGTTACTTAAATTTCATTATTAGAAATATTTTTTTGTTATCACACTAACTAGCTTTTCCCCTTTAGTGCGCCACTCAAATTACGCCAGTTTTGACAAATTAAGTGTCTGCTTTGACAGTTTGTAGGCCCCCGCTATTTATGCCATTTGGCACCCGATTACAATAATTTACAGCATATTTTGACAGCCGAAGTGCATATTTGAACGCATCAGAAATTGTTTGAAACCAAAACCATATAAATAAAGGAATATTCGTCTTTTCATTGAGTTTGCTTGCAATGTATCGCATAACTTTAAATTTAGATACATGTTATATATTTGTTAGTATGATTGTATGATCGAGAGTATGAGTATTAATAGAAACAAAAATATGCGTGAGTATTAGTAACAAAAATATGAAAATCGTTTTATTTTTTGCTGCCTTCATAAGATACAACGTCGTCGTTGAACTATCTTCGAGTTTCAGTTCCGCTACTATTTACTATATCTACCTATGAATGTGCTCAATTCCCCTTTCTGCGGTCGATAAATGTGCACAAATACTAAATAACAAATATTAACACATTTATAAATTGTGCCACCCTTCTTTTCCGCCTTTCCTCTTTGCCTGCGAAGCTGTTTAGTCATATTTATTGTTTACCGAAGCAACCGCAGGACTACTTTTGGTTACTACGTAGACCATTTTTGTGGCCAGCCGAACATTAATAAAAAATCAAATACATATATTTTCGCTTAATGGGATGCCTCATAATTTGTTGTGCAACTTAAGAAAAATTGTGAATATTAAAAAATAAGTAGGGAATTTCGAAGCGCCCTGTTCGTTACACGCGCCAACAAAAAATTAAAAAAAAAAAAACCAAAGTCATCGTTAATGACGCTGTAACGGCAATCACGAGCTTGAAGGGAGTTTTTTTACAACCTTAACGTAAAGGGAGTACCGGCTACAGCGACGGGGACAGAAGTGAAATATTGGACTTATGGTGTTGGCAGTGGCAAGAAAGCAAACTGCATATAAACGTTTTCTCAGCATTGTTTGCCTTTTTTGTGTAATACCATATTTTCCTTTCAAATATGTTATCGAAATTTTTCTTACAATGCGCTATGGTTCATTGTGGACCACATTTGTTTGTAATTAATGGTCGGAATCATTCGTTCAATAAACACGCCATGAAAGTTGCCGTGTGGGTAGAGTGTAATAAGTAGGGGTCAAAACGGGTATTTTACGTCAAAATGCGCAGCCTTACAGTGTTATTTAAAACCATATAAATTTGTGATCGCAGGGATTTTTCAAAAACCAAGTTTTATTTTATCGTATATATACAGTTATCGTGTTACGATGCTAGTTCTCTTCTCTGATGTGCTTATCGGATAGGTCTGAGAATCAGCCAAAACTATTTTATTTTTCACACTTATACAATCAACACCTGATTTTTAATCGTGGTTTTTCTAAATAATTTTAGTATACTATTATTGCCTTATATGAGTTATCGTGACCCCTCCCACTGATAAGTTTAAGGGATCGTCTCAGTGTGACCTTCCGAAAAATCATATACTTTCGCATTAACAATTACAATTAACTTATCGGTTCAGTTTTTTATGAGTAAATACTTTAATGAAGAATACAAGATATTTTTTTAGGTTTATTTATTTGGTGTAGAATGGTTAAGTAAATTGTTGAAATGACACGTAAAAAAGGTCTTGTACGATGTCCCCGACTGCGGCCGCAATTTTGACGTAAAACGAAAATTTCAAAAAGATTATTAATCTGTAGGAAAGTTGATATCGCGCTGAGGAATTTTTTTTGTTTTTTGAAATTAGACAAAATGGCGGCGGTTTGAGAAAAAAGTATCGCATTCGTCCCCTTTTTCGTAGAAAAAAATAGGAAGATTTCAAAAAAAAAAAAAAAACTTCCATAGCGAATTACGTTAAAAATGTACTCTCCAAATTGCAACTAGATATCTTCAAAACTCTCTTTTTGAGAGTGGAAACCGTTTTGAAAAACAGCGTAAAACGCGTTTAAAGATTGAAGTCGCTCCTCACTCTGTTCCTTTTTTACAAGAAACGCTGTAGTGACCGTAATAATTTGAATTTTCATTTCAAAATTTAAGAGTATGTTTATTACAGTGTATACTATACGATAATGCAACAAAAAAATTTCGAAAATTTAATACTAAAGCAATGCTTTAATGTACTTGATCAAACTCACTGAGAACTAGTTCCTCTTTATGCAATGTGAAAATGGATGAAATCAAAGGTACACAACAGCGCATGTAATAAAAAAGCATTTGGTGTTTGTCACACCATACAGAGGAGCTTCAAGAATCGATCAACTAAGTGGATGTTAACAGAGTTTTACTCTATTCGAAGATTTTCAGAGGAAAGAAAATAATATGAAGRTGGAAAGAGTGCGAGCTACATATTGCAGCAGACTACCAAAAAAGCGATACTTCTATTTACATCCAAAATACAGAAAGAGGTTCACTGACGGTGTGCAGTCGACTCGTTTTCGGGGTCATTATACCCTGAGACTCTTAGTGGAGATACGAAGTGGCTCAATTCAAATTGTCCCTGTTTCTATTGTAATTTTCAATGCAGATAATACCTGTTTCAGGATACCGCTGCAAATGAATAGCCTTGGCGATGACAAACGTTTTTTTGTTCAAATACAGTAATTTTCGGTTTTTCGTACTCTTTTTCGCAAAAGACTGTACTTTGTTTGCTTATGCTGCCTGTGTGGGCTCATTAAAARGCTAATAAAGCGAAGGAACGTTACAAAACGATTTTCTTACAATGCGAGATAGAGGTGGAGCTATATGCAAGTTTCTGCATTATTTCGACTATGTACTTTGTCGGTTGTTTCTAAAATCGCCTGCAGCACTGAAAMGCTTTATGCAACGTACGATTGTATAGCGTCACCAACCTAAGGAGCATTTGCGCAAAAGTAGCATATCCTCAAGCAGTTTCATTTAATGCCAATTTGCGACTATCGCAGTGCTTTGTACTGCCTCGACTTTTGCAGCTACTGCTGCTGTAGCTTTGGCTTGCATACGCACTTGTAGAGAATTTGCAAACATACATATATAAACACACTTGTGTACGTGCCTGTGTAAGCAGTTCACTGTAAGCTAAAAAGGACAAAGCTTAAAAGTGTTGCGGTGTAAAATATTAAGACATCGCGGGTACAGGTGTGTGGCCTGCTGACTGAACTCACCTCAGTCCACCTTCAGCGAAGTCAAAGGAGATGGGGTACTTCACACTGCACGCATGGAAGCTTGAAGACTCTAAGCCCAAGCCGGCAGGTAGTTAGGTTTATATAAGTCAGTGCAAGCTGGGCGTGGTGACTGGTTCGGCCAGCTGGGTTAGCATACGGTACAGTGACACGTACTTTACTGTGATTTACATTGTTTTACTCACATGGCTTTCCTTTGCTCTTTGCTTTGTCACCATTGAAGTAATGAAAGCAAGCGATACGCTACTACTTTTGTTATGCAAACCAAATTTTTAAAAGCGAAAGGAGTAGAAATAAAAGTACTTGAGCGTGTCTTTGTTAACTTGAGTATCTTCATCTTTGCACACTCAAGTGTGAAGCGCACTGACGCTATGAAGTCCCATGTACTTAATTTCCTCAACATGATCCGGCTATCTGCTTTATTACTTCTAGCACTGAGGCTGAGGCTCTCAACTATATTATCTTACGTTCATGATCTCTAGATACACGTACAAAATATTTGGAACAAAAAATAAATTTCGTTATCAAAATTAGATAAAAGCGCGAATATAATCCTAATCATCGATCTATGAGGTTGCTTTATTTAAGTGTTAATGTGGTCTTCAAGAAGATTAGCAAGAAGATTTATATATGTATATTATTTGTTAAAGTGTTGCATATACGAGAAGGTTTACCTTTCAAATTCAAGTAATAATAGAGAAAAAAGTCTAGTTTTATTCAAATGAACTATGGTATTTATGGGTATTACAAACTTCTTGGCAATTATGTGAAATATGATGAGTAGGCAGCGTATTTCTTGAGAGTATTTTTATAACTTCACTGAACAAAATATTCCTGATTTAAGTTTAGTACGAAATAAAAGTTCCTCGAAGTAAATCTGCACTCATAAAGCATAAAAATTAAAATATTATTTATTTGAAGAAAGGTTGATAACGTTGGAAGTGCGCCTTTTCTCTGCAGTGGCAGCTTGACGAGGAAAATATGCAATAAAAATGAACACAAAACATTACTCTTTCTATCGGAAAAGATGACACATTTTAGGAATGTGCGGACCTCACGTTAATGAGTGATTTTCACATGAACTGCAACTCATAAACACGACATTGAATTTCGGATTTGAAATTTTTAAACTTGGTCACACTTAAATAATACTACTAACGGCTTGCGACACAGGCACTGCGTTCACTGCAGCAAAGGTCAGCTGAGTAAAAAGTCGTGAGGAAAATCAACCTTGGTCACACTCAAAATTGTCGGCAACACAAAAGTTTGCCATTCCGGACCGCGGAGCCATAGAGTCATGAAACCACGAAGCACGTTGACAGCATGACAATACATTCATAAATATTTATATATATACATACATACTTGACATCATAAAATCTGTAGTCGTTACCAAAGCAGAAACTAGGCGGTGAGTAACCAATAACTCAAGCATTTTATTGCTTTCGCGGCATGTAGCTCGCGTCTTTTTTGAGGTCAATTTGAGATCAATTCAAATACAGCACTTCCATCTCTCTACTATGAAAAGAATAAGTTGTCCCTCGCTAACAGTTTTTCGTTAAATCACGCCTGTTGATGCTTGAATGTGCCAGCGTTTATATGTGCGAGAATGTGGCACATTCCCAGCTATTTGATGAAATTTATGTGCGCTCATTGGTGTACGGGCTGTTGGGTGGCTGGTATTCGAAAGGAAATAGCTATCTGCAGCAAATCATTTTCGTACTCATTTGTGCAACATCCGCACATAAAAACATACATATGGGGACAACGACAACAAGCGCTTGCASCAACATTGAAGAAGACAATATCAATTTGTATTAAGTTGATACATTTTTTGAAGGAGAAATATTTTTATAGAAATGCAAATGTGTGTGGTACTACAACAGGGATCAGACTACGTGTTGTKTAAAATTACATAAAGGAAGTCGGATGATGGGAGTTGCTGGAAAACTTGATGCTCTATAGCCTCTGTGGCCTTCACAAAGAAATCTTCTGCTTCTAATAAGTATGCGGAGTTCTTCGCACACTAGTTTAATGTTCACAATAGATCAACTGRAAACAATTTGTAACTTGCCAATTTTTTACAAAAATGTCTATGTAAAATAAAATGCTAAACTAAATTTAAAAATAAAAGTAAATTAAATTAATAATCTACTTGAAAACAGAGAAAATGTTAAAATCTGCCACTGTCACAGGTCTAGCTCAAGTGATACGTATAACGTTCTTGAGTGGTTGGTTTCGCCTACGTGTCTAATTCAGAGCATGAAGCACCCCACGTGCAGCGACAGTAACAACAAAAACAAAATCACGACAGTCAAATAGAAAATCAAGAAGTCAGTTTAATTTCGCCACGAGGATAAGCAGTAAAAATTTATCTGAAGTGCTGTTGCTTTTGTTGTCTATAGGTCGAGCCGTATAGCGGGCCAAGCAGCTTAAGTGTGTCAGGAACATTTTGCACACGAGGCCGTACCACGTTGTATCTACTTATATGATTATACACAYACTATTGCTTTCTCGAATGTACATACATATTTGCATTCTAGGTATAATACTTGGTAGTGTACTGCCATGTGACATGTTTTGACAGATCGTTTGTCACTCCACTTCGCTGGCAACTGCTTGTGGTAAATTAAGGGGACAATGCGATATACTGTGTATTTAAGTAGCCTATGTACTTACCTTTTTTTTAATATTCATAGCGGCACCTATGCTGGCACAATTGCATAAGTGTTAACCATATAGGAAAGTAAAAGTAAATTATAACTTTTGTCAAAGAAGGGATTTTGCGTCCAATAGTTTATTTAAATGATAAATGCTACATTAAGTTGTTTTCTATATTGGATAGTCGAAAAAGTCTTTTCGTATTTTGTCAATAGATGTCGTTGCAGTCGTATATCTCCAGTGCTACCAATCACATTGTGTCTACCATGTAGTGGTGAAAGATGAGATTTTAAGTTGAATTTAAAATTCGGGGATGAAAGTTGAAAAAATTACAGCTGTTCAAAAATAAGTGAAAATAATAAAGAAATTCGCTATACTTCTGAATTTTTGTTTTTATAAAAAAGGGGAGAAAGCCACGCAAGCCAATGAAATTTGTGAAGTTTACGGAGACGATGCTGTATCAGTTCGTGTAGCACAACAATGATTTGTTCGCTTCCGTTCTGGAAATTTCGAAATGTAAATTTTCCCTGATGGAATAATGTCTCAGCAGAAAAATGCAAAAGGTGTTTCCTTATAGAAAATATTTTTAATACTAAAATACTTCCAAATTAATTTTTTTTTTTCAAAAGTTGATTATAAATATTTAACAGGATTTCAATATTTTGTTGATCACCTTTTGCTTTTATTACTGCCTTAACTATGGGAGGTGTTGAGTTGATCAAGTTTTTCAAAGTTTCGACCGATAATCCACCATACCAAACTGATTCCACGTTTTTTTTTTTTAACCCGTATGTAGTTTTTGGGGCTCCTTTTCGATTTCTCTTGCTTTAATATTATCCAAAGATTTTCTACAGTATTTAAATCGGGACTATTTCCCGGCCAAGAAAGTATTGGATTTTCATGCCTAAAACATTATCGATGGGTTGTGCTTCACAGTTCGTATGGTGCAAAATCGTTCTTAATTTCGGCGCTTTACATACTGCTGACTTTGAGGCTGGAAAATCATAATTTTGCTTTAATCCGGAAACATCAGGCTTCTGCCATCTTCCGCAGTCCAATTTCGGTACAATTTTGTCTACTCGAAACGTTTTTCACATTGCAATGTTAATAGCGTACTTTTTTGGTGGGCTTATGAGAAGATATATCAAATTCTCGCAACCGACGTCTAACAGTGGGAGCACTCATTACTGCTAAATTATTATCCACACATTTCATACTTAATTCGGTTCCAGTTTCGAACCGATTCTGTAGCGCAATTCCTTCCAATCGTGGCAGTAAATAAATTGAAATTTACAACAAAAAAAAAAAAAAAAAAATGCAATTGTTTTCTGTAAAGAGCCATCTTCAAATAATTTTCAATATATCTTCAGTCGACGTAAGTTTCATTTTTAATAATGGCGTTAGTGATCGACGTCCGTCCTTCTGTACTTATTCTAACGACAACCCTGTCTGTGCTCTTTTGTTAACATTTAAAATGTTGCTATTGCCAATTTGTGTAGATGGTTTTAGACATATCTAGCTTTTCAATTATAGTTTTTATAATGTGAMAGATCAAAACTAAAATACACACAAGAACTATTAACAATAGTATACTTACTAATAAATAATAATATTCGGCTCAGATTTTGAATTTAGTTTAAGAATATTTTAAGTATGTTAAAATTAATTTTTTAATTACTACGAAATTTCGAGTCAGAGTTGTACGGGAAAAATTCAGTTACCGTGGATATCCACAATACGTACGTTAAAAAGGGAGGGTACATAGAAGCGGTGGTAARTTCTCATTTACATTTCGGTCTCATAAGGTAGGTCGTGTATGCTGGCGTGCGTAGGGTTTTGCGTAGCATCGCAATTAAACACGAAAAAACACATTCCATGCCTCCGCTTACCTGTAGGATGAAAATTTTCTTTTATTTTCTACAGGGCACATGCATTTGTATTTAGTGTAAACGAGTGTTACCGTTCGGCGTAGTAAARGGCACGCACACCTTTCTGACGCCTGTACCGAGACCACCAATCATCCGACGACCTCCTACGCCGCTATTACGCTGTCATCCTTTCTTGCTTCACGACCCCMTCCAGACTTTAGGTCTCTCAAGGATACTTATAAATTTGTTTGTTTYGCAGTTTTGTTTATTTTACAACATTTTTTTCACCCTTGTTAGTAGTAAAATATGTATTGCYCGGTTTTCCATATTTTCATATCTAGCAGATTTTTCTAAACACATGTACATATGTATATTTCACAGGAAAATACCTATACTATTTACAACGGTTATGAAGTATTTGGAAAACATTAAGTCTTGAACGGCAAAGTGGCAGGAATTTGAGATATAAACAAACACACGTGCACGTTTGTCTTCATATACATTTTTTTCATTTCAATGTAGGAGAAATATGGCAAGAATGGATTTATTGGGATACTTTAGTGGTTTACTAATTAAACCAAGTTGTTTTTGTGTCGTTCTGTGATAACAAGCGTTAACGTTCGTTGCAAGTTGCCAGTTCTTTCACTTTTTTATGGTTTTCCTGTTTTCGTTATTATTCTGTTGCTTAAACATATAGTTTCTAAGTATCAAAGGGATCACAATCAAAGTTGTGCGGCTTCATATACATACATATACAATATATTGTATAAATACATATTTTATTAATTTGAAAGTCGCCGCTTAAATTTCTGCCTAAAACTGTGTAGATCTAATCTGAATACCCAAGAAACTGGTCAAAGTTACAGATTTATCACAGTAGACTATACAAAATCAYTAATACATCATTAGAATATTAATTATTTTATTTAATCTAACAAACGAAAAAAGCTCTTTGTAATTTGGCAWTGTATGGTATTTGAGATAACAACTGAGGGATGCATGCTCGGCTTGTCGGGACAAGTCTCACAATAATAAATTGAGAGCAGACTTTGCAATCTTTTCTAATTCCTGTTAGAATGCTATGCAGCTTTCCAGGCAGCAGGCGGATGAATCGGAATCGGCGGTTGAAGCCGAGGCTCTTGTGAAAATCTGAAGTTGCTTGACTAATGTCTTCAAATATCGTAAGTTATTAAACGGTTAATTAAGTTCGCTTCTCTGTTCTTTAGTGGTTTTATGTAAAATATATGAATTTATTATATAAATCTCCAAACACCCATAAAAACGGTTTACGCCTCCATTCAAGGGATCGCGTATCGTGTGTCGATAGTAGCGACAGCACACCCTATGGTGAGAGACAGTCACCTATCGAGTGCAAAGGATTAATATAACAACTTTTCAAGTTTATTTAATCCCCTCCAAATTAGCCTTTATTTATTGGATAAAGAAGCTGTATATGGCGAAGTATTCGTTATAGAACATAGAAAGTAATATAAGTAACTTAACTCAAGTAGTTCCAAGCAATCAGACTGTAAATAAAAGAAAGCGTAAAAAAGTCGCAAACGTGAAAAGTACAAATGCTTAGCATCTTTTAATTCAATGTAAATAGTGTTTGTAAATTGYATTTGGACCCTTGAGGAAGCTTGATAATAGTCAAGCGTAAGCGCACTTGGTCTGGTGTTACAAAAATATTCATTGCACTACTTAATGCCCTGCATTTCGTTAATAACTGTCATCGATTTTTTAAACTAAAACTATCTTTCATACCATCTAAACTACACAGTGTCTCACAAAAGTATTCGGAATATATTTTTTTAGTAAAGTGAACCCAAGCGATTTTTGGTTTTCAGAATTTTATTGTGGAACCTTTATTATTACTTTAAATTAAGTTTGAGATCTGACTTTAAATAAAAAACAAAACTTTTTTTGAAAAAAAAAAAAATGATTTTTTTTTGTGAAAAGTTCATTAAATTGCGTAAAAAATGAGAAAAAAATCAAAAGTAACACATTCGAGGAACGAAAAGTAATATTTCATCTTTGGAAGAAAGGAAATAATAGAAGCGTTTCAATCATCCACTGCTACTTGCAGAGGAATTTGCTAAAGTTGGGCGAAAAACCTTCAAAGTCGTGATAAATTCGTTTTCGTGAGAAAAATTAAAGAAAATCCTCGTACTTTAGCTGCAGAAATTAATCAACGTGCAAAATTTCGTGTCAGCGATGAAACTGTACGCAGGACCAAACCAATTACGCAACAGGAGAATTTTCGCTCGACTCGATTACAATAGGCGCACCCCACAAAAATAGCTATTAAATGTACGAAATTAGAAAAAAAAGATTTGATGTTCGGAAAAGCTCACGTAAATCATGGTATCAAGTTTTGGTTGAAAGTAATTTTTAGTGCCTAAGCGAATTTTCAACATATTTTTTCCTGTTCCTGACAACAAAGTTAGGCGAAAAGTGTATTCGGAAATGTAAAGGGCAAACACAGTATATGTTCGGTGAAGCACTGGGGTAGAGATGTACTTCTGTGGGGCTGTATGTGTGTAAACTGTGTCGGAAGCAAGTAGTTTATCTTCTTTTCTGGCGTAGAAAGCGCTTACGCGATTATATCCGAGTTTACAATAGCGCGCCAGTCGTTTATTCTTTTCGCAACCAGGCCCTTCTCTAAGTGGTCTTTCCAACGGAATGGAGGTCTTCCTCTTGAGGTGAGTATTGCGTCGAATATTTTCAGAGCTGGAGTGTTTTCGTCAATTCGGCCGACATGACCTAGTCAGCGTAGTCGCTATATTTTAATTCGCTGAACCATGCCAATGTCATCGTATATTTCATACAGCTCATCGTTCCATCGAATACGATATTCGCCATTATCAACGCGCAAAGGRCCATACATCTTTCGCAGAACCTTTACACATGTCTCCATCCTCCGAATGAATACGCTACATGATATAAATTAAAAAYACAATTAATTTTAGTTAAAATATACAATTTTTCTACGAATACTTTAGTGATATGAATTAACGGAATTTTTCAGTTGAAAATTCTTTGCCTTAATTTTTGAATTTAAATAAAAGTTGAAAATACAATAAAGAAATCAAACAAAAGAGCCTGCAAGAACTGTGGAATTTCGCTCTGAAACTAACACATTTTCATGCCAATCGCGCTGGCTCTTCGGTAGTGCTCATTATATAGAAATTTTGAAAACTTGGTTTTTTGTGAAATGAGCTTTTAGTCTTTAATATTGTTACTACTTTCTTTATATTCTTATATTGCCTTCATAGGCTGTATCATCCAAATGTCTAGTTTTCTTGCCGGTTGCGAATAAATGATAAAGTCATAATTGTAATACGCTCTTTCAGGATATCAAATTGGATCGAATAAGGGTGAGCCTTAATTCAATAGTAAAATACTGCCCTTAATACACACTTAAACAAAGGCAATATCTGAGGATTGTTCTGTAAAACTTTCCCCTGAAAACCACCGAATTGTTTTGTGGTGAAAGTTTTTGGTGTTTGTGCAGAATTTTCAATAAAAGCACATAGAAGAGTAAATAAAAATGATTTTTTTAACTTCTTCCAGTCAATAAGCAAACTCCCGATGAGAGTAGAAACACTTACAACAAAAAGCATTCAAACATACAATTTTACAACAACGGCCACCTACAATTCCATATACGACTCCTGTGGACAAGTAAAATTGCAAAGCACATTTTACTGTGCTTTTTCTTCAAACTTTATTTGCGAGCCTTTGTTTTCTAATTTTTTATTTCACACGGATAGATTTTGCACTTTAATGCGCATCGTTTTTAACTTTTAGTTCATTTGAAAAGTTTATTCCTCCTAYTTCGACGGCTCGTAAACTTCTAAATCCGCCCACATACATGACAGCAAAGAAAGAACCAAAACAATGAAAGTGAAGTGAAAAAATGAAAACGAGAACGAAAAGAAACACAAAACAGCAAGTAAATTTYAGCAGTCATCCAAAAACAATACGTAAAAGGTAAAAAGAAAATGAAAGAGAGAAAACTTACAGGTAGGGAGAAAATTTCTTGTTGAAAATCACTCAAACAGAAGAGAAGTCGTAAATTTGCGCGCCATGAGAGATCCCACCTGCTACGGAGGCGCAACAGTTACAAGTGCACAGACTAAAAATCAAATCGCGCAACAACCCATTGCTCCGCTAGACAGTCTGCATGGTGCACCTCTTACTTATGCGATGAGTCACTTTGTTACATAATGCCATGAATTGTAATAATTTGTCGGCGTTAAGAGCGCAAACATAGAAAGGAAGTGTGTGGCACGGCTCAACATTTCTGTAAGATGGTTGCATTCTGCCTCTCATGGAAAAAATGTAGAAATTCAATTGAATATCGTTCCTTCGAAYAATTCGGAAATACGTGAATCCTCAACATTTGTGCTGTGAGGAGCGTCCGAGTCTAGCATTGTGCCATAACGAACTTGAAATCGACTTCCGTTCAAGATAGCATTGGACAAATTAASTGCTGATGTGCTCTCACTCTGTAATTGAGGGCTTAGGTGAGAGAATGTGGGTGTGCTTACCTTGCAGTAAGTTCCATACATTTTGGGTCGGGGAAAAACTGAGTTAAATGGGACGACGTCCATACTCAGCATATCGTCACCTGAAATGCAAAATAACGTAACAACATTTTCGGAAATTTACAGTGCCATGAATGAAACACGAAATAAAATGGAGCATGAGTGAAAAAAAAATTTTTAATATTGGTTAAAACTGGTTTGTATCTGAGAGCAGAACCTGAAAATGTTGAACATATGTAATATTATGTATGTAATTTGAAGTAGTGAAGCGTAATCAATAAGACACTCAATTTCGAATTTTTTGATGATATGTTATTTTACATTTCAGGTGACGATATGCTTTCGAGGTGCTCTTAAAAAGATCATGCAGGGTTTCTTTTGAAAGGTGTTGATGTAAATGTTTGGGAAATAACGCATTTTATTTTCATATATGCAGTTAGTTTGATATCTATTTCATTTATTTTAATAATTCTTGTATATCAATGAGCATATACATATGTAGCTATTTTAATAGCTTTGTAAAATTAGTTATATGAACATCTAAACTGTTCTTGGCATCTTTAAATTAGAGTTGCGCCATTGTCAAAAGTATACGTGCTTTTTCTTCTGTATGTACATATGTATACGTACTCTTGTGAGGCCATTAAGCGCCAACAAATATACAAACTAGGTCCAAAGTTCACATTTTGAGATCAAATTGGAACGATAAACGACGTTTGCGCTATACTTATCGACCAATTCACAATTATCTCACATACTTTGAGATAACCTTTGAGCCCAGGTGATAAGCTACCGACGGCACAGCATAATGCCACATAAGAGTAAAGCGTCATTTTAATTGAGTGTGAGAGGCTGCGGTATAAACGGTAAATATTCATGCAGACTTATTCGATAATTACTTAGTAAAYATAACTGTTGGTAGTTACCAAGAGCAAAATGTTACCACACTAACGTCTTCATCATTTCCTGCTGCCAAAGCAACACAGTTTTTAGAATCGTACTTGACTAGTTTCATTTTTTACTCTGGTCCACGACTGTGTAGTATATGTACAGTTGSAAGTTATGCTGCGTTAAGTTCTCTACCGCTTCGTGCCGCGTCTGTGCCAATGGCGCACGCATAAAGTCATATTAGCTAGAGTCGTGTGACTGTTGCGAATTCCGCGTCGAGGTGCTGTGCGCTCAAAGCAATGAATCGAAAGCAACCGCAGCATCGGGCATGCATCGTCTTCAAAGGGAGAATCAGCAATCTTGAGGCGCAAATGTGCAGATTGAGTGAAAACGAAAATATGAGTG
The DNA here is from genome assembly GCF_001853355.1 of Bactrocera latifrons. Classification (NCBI taxonomy): domain Eukaryota; kingdom Metazoa; phylum Arthropoda; class Insecta; order Diptera; family Tephritidae; genus Bactrocera; species Bactrocera latifrons. The sequence goes on along the minus strand of NW_017536971.1, from coordinate 263,834 downwards.
CATTGTCTGCTGGCCCATTAAATAAAAATATTTATGTAATGTATCAGTACTTCACAATTAAAAGCAAGGACCATCTGAAAATTGTATTCCACTGTAGTAGCCGTATTCGCCAACAAGGTTGGGTATTAACTCGTTGAACGACGTTAATGCGCACAACCTTCTGGTCTACTAGTTTTAAACGGATCTGATTTTTACTGCGCAGTTGGTAYCTCTCGCCTTTCGCGAAATATGCAGCATAAATATAAGAATTTTAAAATCCTAATAGATTCCAGTAACTGTTGTCTTAAAATCTACCAACTTGTCGAAAAGACAACACTTTTTTCACAAAGTGCTGTAAATACAGCGGATGTGGCAAAGTAATCTGAATCCTCTGCKGATGCTCTAAATTTGTTCGACGTAAAGAATAAAGTTTGCCGAGCCATTAAGCGTTAGTTTTCAATAGCATGAATCCTTCACAGCTGCGACAGGCCAAATACCCAATATTATTTATCGAAAAATTGGAATGAGAATAGGGAAATGTGTGTTAACATACATTAGTGTTGATGCGAAAGATAATGTAAAGAAGAAGCTGACGAATGCGTGGGCATGGATGTAGGCAGCTGAAATTGTAGTCGCTTACAGGAAACACATTTTATTGTTGCTAGCACTTACTACCATGCCGTGTTTTATTTTGGTGTTGTGATACGTGGGAGTACATTGCAAACAAGGACCAACAAGGCAAGAGAAAAATGAAATTTGAAAATAAAAATTCGATTTTTATAATTCAGTAGAAAATACACCACTGTGGACGCCACGATATTATACTCCTATACCACCACTACTACTACTGCTTAAACAAACACTCTGTCGCCTGCTTGTTTGCCAATTGATTAAAGTGCCCACCCAGGCACTTATCGCGGTGTTTGTTCGTGGATGATTTTATTGTGGCACTAATCGATCGTAATTGATGCGTGAGAAAAAACTCAAGTGCGCGCGCTTGCCCGCACTCTCGAACATTAGCCGTAAGACGATATTTTCATGTAATGCCACATGCCACATACCACACGAAACACACTTCCGCACAGCGACGAATAATGCGCTCGAATTACAATASTTAAGGAGCATTAAGCATACTAGATGTGAGTGAGTTCTTCCGCGTTATACTGCTGTAACGCTGGTAACGAAGACGTATGTAAATTCATTGCTTATGCGTGCAATTGTGGCGCAAAAGCATGTAGTCATTGTAAGCCAATGCAAAGTTTTTATGCTATAGAKGCGCCGACAACCAACTCGGTCATTAGCTGTAAAGGGCCCATCATTTGTCCAGGAACGGCATATGCTACATGCGCGTATTTGACCTTATATTCAGTGAGTGTGTGCAGCAATTTACTTACCTGCTTACAATTTACTGCCTGCCGCTGTTGTTGCTTCGATTAACAATTGCTGTCACCGAGCGCACTTTCACAGTGCAGTCATGATTGCACACAATTGCGCGCTGAAGCGATTCTGTGTTTGATTTCGATTAACTTTCGAAAACTCTTTGCCGACACTGTTTAACGCTGTTCACGTACGCTCATTCAAATGCTGGCGTGCGGCGAATGATTTTGACCGGATATGTCAGGCAGAGTATGATTGCACTATGTTGGAGTCCAATTTCCGAATTGTAAGARCTGTAATCCTAGCCCATTCACATATCATTTAGCATAGAACCGCTAACAATTCGAAACGAAATAATGTCCAGYAGTGTTGATCGCTGCATTGTTCGGAATTGTCTGTGCAACTCACTTGTCATTTCTCTCATTTAACCACCGCCTGTGCCTGTGGATAACATATTCGAGTGACCTACGCGTTGTATGTTAGCGTATTGCATGTACGTGTCAAGCACGTGGCTAATTATTCCCAAAAACTGCGCTTAATCGTGTCAACAACAACGCTTACTACATGATTATGTCGTTTRCTGCTTGTTGATTGGGTTCGCCGTCGCACAATGGGGCAGCAGACYAGAAAAGTTGGCAAAAACTAATTTTTTCAAAATAGCCGGTAGCACTTTTCGTTWATTGCTYTGGATTTATGAATATACTAGCAACAATAAACCAACGGTTTTTCAATGTYATTTTCACCACCTCTCTTTTCAGAGCCTTACSAACACAGAGCTTATTTTCGCAATAAGTGCAGTTTGATTTTTGTGCATTTTCTATTCACAGTTTGAATATATATTTTCCAGTCGCTGACTATAAATTAGCAACTTTAATTATGGAACCATCAACATCGGGTATTCATAAARATTMATTTATATTCACTTTGTGCGTAATTGTGATTTTCAGATTTTGGTCGWTTTTTTCGGAAACCTACCTTAATAAGTTTATTTTCCTACAGTTTAAGTTTTAAAAATTGGAAAAGTTAGTGAGCCCGGCATGATCGGCCGGAAAKTTTTTAATTATCCWGTAATATGTRTATTTATGTACTTAAACGGGRAAAAAATTGTGCGGATTTTTTGCGTTTTGACATTTGCTCGCATTTATGTATGTGCCTATGTACTACCTTTTGTTGTAGTTTAGGGCGAAGCTTTTTTTACTTTGTTTTGATTATTTGTTTGTCAAACGTCAACTACAAGTACAAATGTGAACTGCATTGATCTTTATTATTTTAGTTGWAAATAGTCAAAAAAAATCCAGTGTTGCCATACTATCATAATTTTATAATCTTTTAGTGCTTGATTTAACTTTTCATTTCAGGTGTTAGTTCAAAAACAATTTTTGTCAATCGTAGGGAGCTCATTCAAATAATATTTTGTTGTGAAAAAATCACAACTGACGAAAAGTTAATTTTTTTTAAAAAATGAATTGGAAAAACAAACCAAATTTTCAGCAAGTGACTAAGGAAGAATTAAATAAAACATTGAACCGCCTGAAGTCTGAATTTAAACTTCGTTGGAACAAATCGTACCGAAAAATAGRCGTTTTTAATGAAATTAATAGAACATGGCTGGATTGCTCAATTTGTTTTATGAAAAATTCAAGATTCAGGTGGTCGGCCTGAGAGATCTTTTGAAGAAAGCTCAGAGCGTACCAAACGAATGAAAACAAAAGATTTGAGGGAATCTACGCCAGTTGATGTCCTGAGTTATGCTACTCAAATGAAATTAAGGGAATCGGGTAAAGTGAAGGCATGAAAACTTTTGATGAAAAGCTTATCTCAGAATATGTGTTCAAAAACTTCATCAGGCCATTAGGAAAGTACTTGTTTGTCAGGTGAAGATGTTTTTGGCTGTCGTGGTAGATGCCAAGTTGAMAGGGAATCARTACAATATAATAAGATTGGCTGCTCGGGATAAATTTCCTTCCTATAAAGTAATACGGGAAGAAAAAAAGAAATGTTATCCTTCCAAAGAACACATCAAGGCAACTAATACGTTTGTCTGTGCAACTTTACAATCCTTACTGGACCACACAATATGTCGTCTGATTATTGCACAGAGGACTGTAATAGATTCCATTCCCGCAAAGGATTTACACAAATTGCGTATGTACACAAAGTGGGGATTCTTTGGTAGCTCAGGCCATAGCTAATGTAAGAAAGTATTTCATGTTATTGAAGCTTCTGATTCTGCTGTTTTCATAACTAGTATTGTGCCTATTCGTATTGTGTTGGGCGAAAAAGTTGTTTGGCAAAATCCTGCTCCATCTTCCACGAACGGTTTGATTGTTGATGTTCCAAAGCCAGGGTTTGGAAATTCTAATGATGACAACACAACGCGACGAATCTTTAGGGAGGCAGAGGTTTCGACCGAAATTACAAAATTGGATTTAACTTTGATTAAAAGATTGCACAATATATTAWTAACTGTAGCCAGCGGACATGAAATAAATGTTGARAAGTTCACGAAGTATTGCCAGGACACTGCTAGGTAATTTGTGGATAAATACCCTTGGTATCGTATGCCTCCAACAATGCATAAGTTTTTAATACATGGCCCTGAAATAATTTCTCACGCTTTACTACCAATCGGCCAATTATCGGAAGAAGCACAAGAGGCTTGCAACAAGGATTTGAAAAGATATCGCGAACACCATTCAAAAAGCGAACTAATAACCAAAAGTTACCAACTGAAGTACTGAAATTATTGATATGTCCACTTATTCCTAATACCGATGAAGAATATGATGATATTTACGATGATGACGGTCAACAAAACGAAAATTGGTCTAGTGATGAAAGTAGCAATATAAATATATGTATATATAATATAATATAATACATATATATGTATATATATATAAATCGCTATATGAACGGTTCAGGTAAATCTTATACAGTCTAAAAACTTCGGTTGTAAGCGCAATATTCTGAAATTTKGTATACATACTTACTTTAGTAAGAGGAATCAGGGTACCAATTTCCAACTTCCTAGCTTAAGCCGTTTAGTTGATGCCAACTTTTAGGTCAATCTGCCCCACTGTGCGTCGGTTGGGCGGCGAATATTACGAGTGGCCTTAGCCACATCAGGCTACTAATTCAGCTCTGGTATTCAGTTCACATGCAACCTTTAGAATTGTTCCTATTTCCTTTGGGTATTATCTAGTAAATCTCGTTTTTTTTTTTGTACAATCGAACTTAGGTTAAGGAATTAATTAAATACTTGGGCTTTATTTTTAAAATGTGCAAACATACTCCATTCTCATAATAAAAGGAACATAATAAATCGAATATCCCTTCGAAAAGTGATTAGAATAAAAAGCGGTAGTAACTCTAACCAGCAATTTATTTTGGTCGGCCTACATAAATAAACTCTATGTGCGTTGAGACTATCTGCCTTAAAATCCAGAATCACTATTGCCAACAGCTGCTACTTTGGAATGAGTACGCAATTGAAAAGTCCTCTCTCGACGAACAAAGAGCAACCTCTACAAGTTCCTCATCATTCTCGTCCTACTATATCGTGCGCAGGCATGGACAATGGCATCGTCTGGTGAGTCGGCATACATATGTATATGAATGTATTTTGGATCGTAATTAGCTTGTGATAACAGAGTTACTTTCAAAGTCCGTTTTAGCATTATTTTCGATTTTTTAAATAATTTATGTCGGAGTGACTTTAGTGAGAAACAAGTACATGAATGTTTATAATCCCAACAAGTGAAAATTATATTTGTTATTTAAGAAGCACTATAAAACTAGCAGTTGTACAGTGTGTCCAAAAAAAAAAACGTATCCGTTTTCCAAAGTTCTACACTTTTTTTATTTTTATGTAATGCTTTGATATAGCTGACATTTATTTAGTACTTGCTTGAATCTCCGGCTTTGTCTATTACAATCTGACACCTTTGATGGCTCCAATCATGCTTGATATTTTCATGCGTACAATGCAATCTTTTTCAATGTCTGTTTTTGAAAGGAGGCTTTTTATTACAGTACGAAGTATATCCCATATTATATATAGGGGTATATCTAATGCATTTTTAAACAACATTTTTCTATCTTCCCTATACTGAACTTTTTTTTTTCTCAAAGAGGAGAACAATAACTCTTTTGTGTATCTAATAAAAATCCTCCCCCTTTGTGGCTTGTCACAACTCGTATTTAAATACTTTGCAGTTTCATTTAATAGCTATTTAAGATGCATCGTTGGAAGGGATGCTTCAAAACGTTTCTTATACTGAGTACTCAATTTGTTTATTATACCGCTTGCCGTGAAACATTAAGTAGATTGAGAAAATACCGAATTGTATGCTTTAGTCATCGAAATTGGAGGTCTGTTAAATCATTTAAAATAAAAAATTGTTAGTGAGTTGATCACGTAAACGAAAARCGTTGTTATATGAACGTACTGTAGTCGGGACTTTCCTAGGGTTGCTGAARCAGGCTGGATCGAAAAGGGGCAATAAATCTGGTACTAAAGGACAGTCAAGTTACTTAAACATTTGTTTGTGATTAAAAATGTGGGCAAACTTTTAAGTAGTTGTACTTCCAACGCGTTATTTTGTTCTGCTTCATTTTCACTGCCGAAAAAATGCCTATTTTCATATAATAAATGAATGAATTTGTGACAACTTTTGAGCATATCAAAGGTAGTTGAATTAGTCGACTCGTCTAGCCTTTGGGGCCGTTCTTCCAAAGGTTCTATCTCCTACACTTTTATTAAAAACAAAAAAAAAAAAATTAATAACTTAAAATAATTCAGAACCAAAATAAATAAAGGCTCATTTCCGAAAGGCGTTCGAAAAATGTGTTCTTAATTTTCTTAAACCCAAAGTAAACACATTTGTTATATGTATGTGTCACTTCATTTTAGGTTCATCTTTCAGTTTGTTTTGGTAATTCATCCTACTTACTGAGTAGCACACCAAGGGATTTCTTTGAGTTGCCAAACCGCAAAATAAGTGTTGTGTCCTTTTTTTCGTGTTATTGTTAGTTGCAATATCCTTAACTTGTCTAAAAGGGCTTGTTTAGTGTATTTGTTTATTTTTATTCCCTTTCTCGTCTTGCCCATTGCCAAATGTGCGATTTTAAACTAAGGAGGAAGGACAAAAACTGCGAACAGTTTACTTTTATAATGGCAATATTTACAAAAAAAATTTTAATGGATCCGCCAGTTATTCTGCAGTTCTTAGATACTACTTATTGCAAATTGGGTTATTAAGTTGTATTAATAATTTCAATAGAAAATGTTTAGTCATCGAAAATTCAGCTTCGTACCAATTTACTTAATCCTCTTCGACAGTTTTTAGAAAAGTGCACTTCACTCTTTGRGAAATGAAGTTTTCTTATTCGTCTTCAACATTATTCATCGGTTGCAAAGTTGAATAGAATCTTTTTTCAAAACTTCAGTATTTGGCATTTATAAAGCGTGTCCCAAAATTAACGCAATATTTAAATTTACCGTCATTTATGTAGTAAATTTTTGACATCCATAAAAAAGGCACAGTAAAAACAAGTAAGGAAGGGCTAAGTTCGGGTGTCACCGAACATTTTATACTCTCGCATGATAAAGTGATAATCGAGATTTCATTATCCGTCATTTACATATTTTTTTATTTTGCTGTAAATTAATTAGATTAGATCAATTTGTGTACTTTGAGTATTGAATTGTATTTTCATTTATTTTAATTGCATTGAAAAGTTATAGTCCGATCGCGACAATTTTTCCACAAGGGATACCTCAGCTCAAATACCGTATTTGTGTAAAGTTTTATTCCGCTATCATCATTGGTTGCTAATGGATATAATATACAGAGAAGGCATCAGATGGAATTCAAAATAGCGTTATATTGGAAGAAGGCCTGGTTGTGAACCGATTTCACCCATATTTCGTACATGTCATCAGGGTGTTAAGAAAATATTACGTACCGAATTTTATTGAAATCGGTTGAGTAGTTCCTGAGATATGGTTTTTGGTCCATAAGTGGGCGTCGCCACGCCCATTTTCAATTTTTAAAAAAAGCCTGGGTGCAGCTTCCTTCTGCCATTTCTTCCGTAAAATTTAGTATTTTTGACGTTTTTCGTTAGTCGGTTAACACACTTTTAGTGATTTTCAACATAACCTTTGTATGGGAGGTGGGCGTGGTTATTATCCGATTTCTTCCATTTTTGAGCTSTATATGAAAATGCCTGAAGGAAACGACTCTATAGAGTTTGGTTGACATAGCTGTAGTAGTTTCCGAGATATGTACAAAAAACTTTGTAGGGGCGGGGCCACGCCCACTTTTCCAAAAAATTACGGCGAAATATGCCCCTCCCTAATGCGATCCTTTTTGCCAAATTTCACTTTAATATCTTTATTTATGGTTTAGTTATGACACTTTATAGGTTTCCGGTTGTCGCCATTTTGTGGGCGTGGCAGTGGGCCGATTTTGCCCATCTTCGAACTTAACCTTCTTATGGAGCCAAGAAATACGAGTACCAAGTTTCATCATGATATCTCAATTTTTACTCAAGTTGCAGCTTGCACGGACGGACGGACAGACGGTCGGACGGACAGACAGACATCCGGATTTCAACTCTACTCGTCACCCTGATCAGTTTGGTATATATAACCCTATATCTGACTCTTTTAGTTTTAGGACTTACAAACCACCGTTATGTGAACAAAMCTATAATACTCTCTTTAGCAACATTGTTGCGAGAGTATAATGAAGCGTTAAACGATAGAGCGATGAAGCTTTTTCACCTTGACGTGTTTACGTTTGCAAAAATTGCGATTTTTTTGGATTCTGAGAACCCAAAAATGCATCCACCAATGCATTGTCGTGTAACTGTTTGGTGTCGGTTTCGGCATCATTTTTTATATTAATATAAGTAGTTGTTTACYTCAATTTTATTGGTTCATGGAGGTGGGGCATGATATCCAATTCTTTTTGCTGAAATTGGATGATATTGATGTGACCAATATATGGTTTCACGTCACACGTCATACAGCTCGTGAAACACTTCAATTACTGCATGAGAAATGTCCAGGTCGTGTACTCTCTCGTTTTGGTGATTGATAATAGACGTTAAAATCAAAGGTCTATTGCATGGTTGTGAAATGCGCGCTTTAATAGAGGAAATTCGACGTTGCATCAATGAAATTCAGCCGAGTGACGAGACATTTGACAGATGAAATTTTATTTAAATAAGTCTGTACTTTGTGACTTAATAAAAAATTACAATCAAAAGACTAAAAACTGTGTTTCCTTTTATCCCAATCTTCCGTTAATTTTCGGACACCCAGTACAAGTTTTTTTAAGTTCTTTTATTTTTTTGTTAAGAAAGTGAAATAAATGCATATTTAATTACATATTTTATATAATACCGAATCTCATGTGGAATTATTGAATTCCCGCACAATACAGTGTTTGCTAGCATAGCGATGGTATAAAAATTATCTCCCTTAAACAGATCTCGAATTCGATTAATCACTAATTAATTTCTACAGATTATATTGATATTTTAAGGGGACTTTAAATCTAACAAGCTTAAGGTAATTAAGAAATCTAAAAAGAATTTGGGCCAGATACATACTATAACTATAACTATTATTATAATATATTATATATATTTTATTAAACTCCTGTGGCAAGGCCAGCCCAAGTTCTTCGACGCACTCGGTACGATAATGACAAACAAGAAATCAGATAATATTCTGAGATCATTAAGAAAGATAACTCACGACTTCAGTCATGGTTGTATTGGTCTAGTAGCTGATGTGTTGCTTTCAAAATATTTTAATTACAATAGCTACGTTGTTCCTGATTTTCCAAAAACTTTCCTGAAATAATATTCAATACTTATGTGATTATTGTGCTGTGGAATGACCTTTGATTCTGTACTTATCTTTCGAAAAGGGCGAATTGAATACCAGGTTGTTCAATAAGTTGTGTCGTTCGATAAGAGTTGGCGTTGCTACTAGACCAAATTGTTTTTTTTTTTTGTTTTGGTAAACTCTTCATATGAACGAATGTGCAGTTTCATTTCATTCTGTCAATTCATTTTTTGCTTACAAGCCTTATAGTGTCGCTGAATCCCAGTAGTTCTTTACAGTGGAAAAAATTTAATATCGTGCAGTGACAAAATTCTTATTTTGGAAAGGTCTARCACCAAAAGAAATTCACGAACGAATGATAGAAGTGTATAATGATTGTTCACCTACAATTAGAACAGTAGAAAGATGTATAGAATCATTTGGACCAAAAAATTAGATCTCTCCAATTTCGAACATTTCGCTCTAYATTGAATGAATATTACTGTAAGAAGTTGGTTGATTCAAYGCCCAAACGTCTAAAATATGCTGGAATTAACAAAGRTTTTCCTACTAAATATTAAATATTAGTTTTCAGCATTGAAATTAATTTTTTGTACGGTTTTTGTACATCTAAAATTTAAAAGCTGCACTGTACGATTTTTACTGATTGAATATTACTTAGCCCAGAGTATTAAAATGAGCTGTTATTTGTTATTACTATTAACAAATTTTAAATTTTGTGGTTAAATGAATTTAAGTTTTTATATTAAACGCCTAATATAATAGTATGTATATTTAATTGGATTTATYTGAAATAGTTAGGAACTAGACATAAAAGTACTTAAAAAGTGTGCCTGTACAATTTTCAACGACACCCACTGTACATCTATGTATAACTTTTTACATTGAAATTTTAATTACATTACGCATAATATATTTAGGCACATAAAAATGTTTAAGATATCAAACATGCATAAGTCTTCATTTTAACTATTTTGCCCTACAACTGACTTCTTCACCTATTTCTTGGCCTGCTTATTCATCTTCACGCCGCAGCCTATTTACTGAGTCAGAAGTGCTTTCGAATTTTCGCGATATGGCGATATTTCTTATTTACATACACATATCAACTCAAGAAACACCGATAGTTGCTTTATTCAAGGCAGGCCGGGTAAGGAATAGCAGGGCACATCGACACGAAACTTAGTCGTCCACAACAAGTTACTGTASCTGAAGTAGCCAGTGGCAAAGTCACAAGGCGGGCACTTTGTACTAAACGCGACTTTCGAGTAGAAAATTTGAGCGCTGCCAAATACTGCCGCAAAGTCMTTGCCGCAAATCTTTTTAAATGGTTTGCTCTACAACTGTGTGGCAAGCACAGCAGGCGAATTGTTGCTATTCTTGGATTACTTTTCTGAATAGATGTACTGGACTTATTGCCTTCTTCCGTCTGTGAGGTAGTTTGTTGCTTTCGCTTATGCTACAATGATTTGCTTGGCTGGGCGATTTCAGATGGAAAATTGCTGTTAAACACCTTCGTCAACCCAGAAGTAAAGGGCTGTGAAAAGTAAAATGAGTTGTCCTTCAGTCTCATACTACGAGCTAGCCAAACATTGGGTAATAATTTGTTGTTATTGTTGTGCTAAAGTCGTTGGTATAATGAATGCGATAATTTGCAGTAAAATTTGATACTAACCGAGAATGAAAGCCTGAATAATCCTACCGCACAATCTCCCTTCTGCTTTTGCCACTGCTCGGAACCATTATGGTAGTCGCTTTCATTCGGACGGCATAACAATTTCGGTTCCACTGTCACTGCCATTCGGTTGAACTGACAGCTATACACTGCTATGCACTTTGTTATTGCTAATGTTGATATTCATGCCACTGTTGCTGCAAGTGGGTACTGTTATTTGCCGTTATTACAGTACCCATAGTATGTGATAGTTGCGGCTGGTCTTTTTGTTTATGTAAGTGCTATTGCAGCTGCAGTTGTCATAAAGCCACTTGCTGGGTTCATTTCCGCGCGCGCTTTCAGCTTAAAAATCTATTCCGTTTGCAGTCAAGATGTCGCCAGCCGGGTTGCTCAGTCTGAAAAAGCATTGCTGTGCAAACTGTTGCCGATATAATATCTATTTACGCGTATGCGTCTACCTCCATTTTCAGTTTTAAAGATATGAACACGGAAAAAAGTTGTTAAAAAAAATCAGAAATTTGTTGCGACGGTCGAGAGCGTAAAAGGACGAACGAGGTAAAAGCCGATACAATACAGCAAACCTCACTCGGTAATGGTATCCAGTTCGTATGGTGTTAGCAACCCTGTGTGCATAGTTTATTTCGTCGAGGCGTATACCAATAGTCCCACTATGATTTCCAGATAATTGTTAACTAGACGCTACACACAGTTACTGCAGTATTACCTCTACACAATTCTTCCACTTTTGCAACAAATAGTAAGTAGCATGCAACAGCAGAAATAAATATACATAAAACGTTCGTACAACAACATCCATTAGGATGATAATACTTACGGGCTGTTCTTACGGCTTACGGGTTCGTTTCATGCAGTAATAAAGTTGATCAATGAAAACACTCGCAGAAGCCACACACAATTTAAAAAGGAGATGAGCGTTATTGTAGAACACTTCTAAATTACAGTGTCTACGAATAAGTTTACTCTAAGCTATTGAAAGATTTTTCGGGACTGGAAATTTTATATTTAAAATCATTTTTCTTAGATCAGTAATTTATTCAACAGTCCATGCAGTCACTTATGTAACACACGGTCCCAAAAAAGTATTAAGTTTTTAAATGCTAGTTTTGTTCCGAAATAATCTGTTAAATTTGTGARTTTTTATATTTTTGAATCTTTTAAAATAATATTTAGTTTTGGTTATGTTGCAAAGTTTATAAAAGTTACAGACAAGAAGTTTGCAGTATAACTATTTTAGAATATAATACTTTGCCTACCTAAGCATTTTAATAAACTCCTTTCCAACTAATTGAAACTTGTTTAAAAACGAAACTGTGCAACCACTTTGCTGAAGGATTCCCAGGACTTTCGGAAGTATTGAAAACAGTGAATCCAGAAGGCAGAAGATAACTAAACTGTTGCTGCCAAAGTGTCACAGGCTTTTCACAGTTTTACCTCATTTGCCTCCGCCGCTGTTGCAACTTTGTGGCCACACAACTCGCCCGTCTTGTCTKCGCGGATCTCCTTTTTCTGCCAGTTAACTTGCAACTGGATTATAAATAGTGGCAACTTTACTTGCATATATATATTTTTATACTCTTGCAACCAGTTGCTACAGAGTATTATAGTTTTGTTCACCTAACGGATGTACGTATCACCAAAAATTGAGCGAGATAGATATAGAGTTATACATACTTATGTATATATAAATGATCACAATGACGAGGAAAGTTGAAATCCGGTTGACTGTCTATCCGTGCAASMTATAACAAGAGTAACTTGTAAATTGAGATATTTCGACGAAACTTGGTATGTGGGTATAAAGTGCCATAGCTAATCTACATTACTGTGGGCAAACATCTTTGAAYGCGTTTAATGTCTGTGCATGTCTCTTAGCCACTTAAGCTACAACAACCGAGTTTGCTGAGTACAAGTCTTATAAAATCTTCCACCGACAGAGTGCAAATTGATAAAATCGGAGATAATCCCGCTCATTTCTCATATAACGGTACTGTCAAACACTACGCATGATAAATCAATAACTAAATACGCCAAAGACATTAAATTTTACCACCGAGATGGTATGAGAGAGTTTAATTGGCACTGGTGTAAAAATTGGACGACGGGCGTGGCACCGATCACTATTTGGTGAAATCCTTATAATGGTATGTCTGTATGTCAAAAATGGGTTGAATTGGACAAATACTTCCCTTAGCACCCGTATACTTAATGTAAAGATTTTCGAACTTCCGTGTAACTTTGTACSGCATCTATCTGAGTTATACCAMTGAAAACAAGAGAGCGTGTTTTACTCATAACAGTCTATCTTTATGCATTTTATACCTAATACAGGATTTTCGAACATCCGGSTGACTTTACTCTATATGATTGGTTTTACACCTTAAAATATTTCAGTSGCTTTGATTCTTCCGAGTTGCAAGAGTATAAAATGTTCGGTTCTGGCAGACACACACATACTATAACATGCAATATGGGAGCTAGGTCAAGCTTTCGCTCAAATTTATGTATTTTAAGCACAAAGATACACTTTTATGAGTAAAACACGCTCTCTAATTTTCATTGAGAAAACTCACTTATTGACCGATATATGAGGTACAAAGTCACCCGGAAATTGGAAAATCTTTTTATTAGCTTTATGGGGGCAAAATAAAGTTTTGGCCCTATTCAACTCATTTCTGACATTCAGACATACCCTTGTCTGAGAAAGATTATCCTTGAGTTAGACGGACGGACACACAGACAATCACCCGGATTTCAAGCTTTTTCGTAATCCTGATTATTAATATGTAATAATATCTATCGTGCTTAGTTTCAGATGATACGTGTAACCGTTAGATGAACGAAACTATTATAGTTGATTTGAAAAATGCGCTGTGCAAAAACTCGTAAAATAAAACAGCCACAGTTGACAATTTTTATATTTTTTCACTGCGGATTTTACTGCAATGTTTGTGAGTGGGCTAGCTATTATTGTAGTCGTAGTTGTTGGCGCCATCTGTGCAATGGCCGACAAACTGGCGGAAGGAAACGTCACTCGACATCGCACAACCAAAAAAAAAAAAAACAAGTAAGGAAGGGCTAAGTACGGGCGTCAACGAAGATTTTATACTCTCGCATCAAATACCGTATTTGTGTAAAGTTTTATTCCGCTATCACCACTGGTTCCTAATGTATATATTATACAGAGAAGGCATCAGATGGAATTCAAAATAGCGTTATATTGGAAGAAGGCGTGGTTGTGAACCGATTTCACCCATATCGTACATGTCATCAGGGTGTAGAAAATATTACATACCGAATTTCATTGAAATCGGTCGAGTAGTTCCTGAGATATGGTTTTTGGTCCATAAGTGGGCGACGCCACGCCCATTTTCAATTTTTAAAAAAGCCTGGGTGCAGCTTCCTTCTGCCATTTCTTCCGTAAAATTTAGTGTTTTTGACGTTTTTTGTTAGTCGGTTAACGCACTTTTAGTAATTTTCAACATAACCTTTGTATGGGAGGTGGGCGTGGTTATTATCCGATTTTTTGAACTGTATATGGAAATGCCTGAAWAAAACAATTCTGTAGAAGTTGGTTGACATAGCTATAATAGTTTCCGAGATATGTACAAAAAACTTAGTAGGGGCGGGCCTACTTTTCCAAAAAAATTACGTCCAAATATGCCCCTCTCTAATGTGATCCTGTGCGTTAAATTTCACTTTAATATATTTATTTATGGCTTAGTTATGAGACTTTATAGGTTTTCGGTTTTCGCCATTTTGTGGGCGTGGCAGTGGCCCGATTTTGCCCATCTTCGAACTTAACCTTCTTATGGAGCCAGGAAATACGTGTACCAAGTTTCGTCATGATACAGACAGATATCCGGATTTCAACTCTACTCGTCACCCTGCATACTTTGGTATATATAACCCTATATCTGACTCTTTTAGTTTTAGGAATTACAAACAACCGTTATGTGAGCAAAACTATAATACTCTCTTTAGCAACTTTGTTGCGAGAGTATAAAAACAGTTGTGGCTGTACTGTGCACACAATTACGAAGTATTGTTATTATTATTACTTCAACTTTTGCATTTTTACAACGTATGATAAAAATAGTTTTCGTATAAAAAAAGGTAAATTCTTCATTTTATAAGCTTACCTAGCCAATCTTAGATCAAGGAAAGTTTGGTACGAAGTACCGAATCAAATTTTGTGTCAAAAGTTTTTATTTTAATAGACTAAAAGTTTATACGTTTAGTTGTCAAGGATCACTGAGCCTAGAGATCTCGCCTTTAGAAACTGGATAGAATGGAATCGGAAGAATAGAGAGCAGGCGCTGACGATATGAAGCATTAGAATAWTATCTCTCCAAGTCATCAGCCGCTGAAGATGAAATATATTTTTTCGATTTCTGATTGTAACCAACTTAKCATTATGAAATAGTTTTCAAGCATTTAAAATTTCCAAAAGTATAATTATAGTAGAATTCAATTAAATAAATTCTTCTCGTTGAAAAACAAATACTTGTGTTAGGTCGAATTATAATAAATTGCAATGTGTAACTTTTTTTGGGAGACTATACTTAGTAATCTTACATAATCTATCAAGGGGTAATGTATTGCATTCACTGCATCGGTCTGTAAGTTGAACTCTAAAAACGCAGGATAAGATAAGACTGTCTCACGTGACATATGCATATCCGGGCTTACCTTTATGGTCGAATGGAGGCCTTTTTTTTTTGCAAAATCACCGTCGTTTTTGCAATATATGTGACCTGGTCTACGGAAAGGGGGCTTAGGTATCAAAAAATCAATTTTCACTTTTTAGTTGATTCGGATGAAAGATGAGATGCTTTTTTTTAACAGCTGTTTCCCAGAAAACTAGTTTCACGTTAGCTCCCTTTTCGTAGACCAGGTCACATATGYAGATATTCATCAAAMAACGGCTGAACCGATTTAGCTGAMAATTGGAGAGGAGGTAGCTTGGAACCTCGGGACGCTCTACTGCTAAAGTTTTATGTWAAAACACACACACACAATAATTCATATAAAAAAGATATAATTAAGTATTATTTATTTCACGTGGTAACATATTTTTGAAAATGTTGTTACATCATACGTATTTATGTGTGTACCATTGTTTATTTGACTTATGAGGTCAATAAAAAATGTAGATTGCCAATTTAACTATTCCAATTAACAATATCCTTCTCAAGGAATGGTCCTGATGCAGTTTAAACTAGAGAAACTTTCGCCATGTCTATAAATATAATAAGTTTGATAAAATATTACTTTTCCGTTTSGATACAACGATAGAAACACATATTTATATACATATATGTCACAAAATTTAAAAATTAAACCTCAACTTCAATCCTTTGAATTCCTATACCGGCAAACGAGTTCGTTTTTATTCGTAAATAATACTTTCACTGCATTAAATAGTTCATCAAAATAATATTTAATGTACTAGATACCATACCCACCATAACGCTGCCGGATCTTCTAGTATATACATAGCAATATATATATAAATATAGTAATATATATATATATATAAATTAAACATTATATTTCTATTCATTGATTTATCCATTCAGAAGTCGCCGAAAACCATTAGATAGGCGACTAAAACCACTGCATTATTTAAATACTCAATAAATTTTCTTGATTGCATTTGACTAATGATTTTTCTTATGATTTATTTATTATTTATACAAAAATACCTCAATTACATTTCCCTGCCATGAAAATAATAATATTGAAAATAAGTGTTAATGCATATGATTTAACTCCCTAACAAAATAAAGCTACACTTGTACGTATATATAATATTTAGCTGCAGCAACACGTTGTCTAGTGTAGTAAGGTGACAGCATTGTATGTATGTGAGTGTGGTAGGTGCAATTAGTATGTGCATACTAAGCCATAGTGGGAATACTTCTTTGTTAAGTGACCATTCAGCCCTAACCAGTCGTCGTTTCGAAAAACGGTTGTTTTGGTCATATTGGCCTTATGATTAATGTCACGCAGAAAACTTTAAAAGCAACCTGATAGTCGTCGTTGTGAGTTTGAATTCGTTATGCATGCRAGTACGTGATTCTTTCCTAGCAGCGTTACCTGAGTATGTTTTTGCTAGAGTGGCATGAGTGGTGACTTCAGGAGTGGCAGCTTCAAAACGAGGMAAATTAATTATGTTGGACTTTTTAAACCCAACGTAAACATGGCCACCACGTTTTGTTGAAAATAAAAACAGAAATTCAAAACAAGTAAGTAAGAAAGAGCAAAGTTCGATTGTAACAGAGCATTTTATACTCTATCAAAGCCGGGGAAACACTGTGAGCTTTTGGTAAAATATTATATCAAAAAGTGCGAACGATTTCAATATTCGTTATTCGGCGAAACCGTGAAATGATTACAATCTATTTGATACCTGATTAACTTATATTATAGATATAGACTGATTTCAATCAATTACTGAATTATGTTTCGTCTCCGAAATATTTGCACTCATATGTTAAAATTAACCTATTGGGAAAGTCGAAGAGCTGGCCTATACATACCTACAGTTTCCAGTCTACTTAAAAAGTCAARCAGCWATCAAGACAGTGGACCTTTGTTTGCATTTCGATTCTTGCGAATCAGGTTTTCAGTCGAGAGTGTCGTGCGCAGCAAGCGACTTCACTTCTACTGGGTGCCAAAGGCATTAGTGGCAATCAGATAGTGGACGCGATTGTCAGTAATATACGGCTGTCATCTTTTAACGTGACCGATATTGGTAAACTCCATGAATTGTCTTTACGACGATCTTAAATTCTTAAAACAAAAATTTCTATGTATTTTTATTGATTGATTGATTGTTGGATCTGGGGTAACTCCTGTACCGATTTTACATATTTTTTTAATTTATCAGTCAAATTATATCAGAAATATATCTGACAAGGTTAAAAATRAAATAGGGTTAGTTTTATGTGTTATAAACAACCAATAGTTAAACAAAACAATCATACTCTGTAGAAACATGTTGCGAGACGTTGTTGGCAGTGTGTATTCAACACTCACTTCTGGCATACAGCACACACTCATTCATACAAACGCATGTACCATGGTGCACATTTGTGTACCGATAAAAAAAAAAAAGTTAAAATGAAGGAAGAAATAGTTAATTTATTTTACCAGTTGGTGGTAAATTTAACACGCTATAAATTTCAAAAAACCAACAAGCCAAACAAGACACGACGAATGCGAATGCAAACCTTGAGACACATATTTATACGAATTGATGTACATACAAACGTACGCATAGTTTACGRCATAGCTTTTCGTTACGGAGTTCTTAAAGAATACAATCGATCACTTTGCCATCGCTTCCGCTTGCGCGCTTCTAGAACGACATAGAAGGTACAGCAGGAGTATGACAGACCTACACTGGAGTTCTGCGCCGCATAGTCTTCTTGCATTTATGATAGGTAATTGCATGTACGTCGTTAATTASGTAATAGTCTTGCTGTTGTTGCACACTCAATGGAGCAGTCGGGTTTGCTTGGTTAAGAGAAAACATCTTCAATTAGTTTTCACAGCTTTTAATTGTATGCCATGAACAGCTCTCTTATCTGTTTAAGCGTTTCAAGGTATCATTAGGATTAGAATTATATGGGAAATGAAATTAAATATATTCGACTTCAAAAACTGAATCCTCTGTGCTAATTTTGTGATTTTAAAAGTAGTATGAAAAACCTAGCAGAGGTCAATAACTCTAGATGAAAGATTAAAAACTCTTGTTTTCAAATTCCTATTCGCATATTTSAAAAATTGTTTAAAAGCACGTTATATATTTCATCAAAGAAGTTCAATAGATAGTTTCAAATATTTGACAATATTTATATTTTACGAAATAATCTTMCCTACGGCTTCTTTTGAACTTCGACCTTCTTATTTGCAAAATATAATATACATATTTATCCTTAGTAAAATAGCTAATTGCATTTTGCCCAATAGTGTTAGAGAGTGCATTTGATGCAATTCTTGTTTTGTAATAACTTAATAACGCTCGTTTGCTCAATTCACCACTTTGCAAATTTTAGTGGAACGAAGGTATTTATATAATTCAAAATTTTAAAATGCAAAGGGTACCTCTAACTTTTATTTTACATGAAACAAAAAATTTAATCAAATTACTAATGTTTCGGTTGTATGCGCTCAAAACATCTATGCTATACTTGTTTTTCCCCCAACTTCACTCGCATTGAATCCATTATACAAGGTGTGTTCCAATGTAAAAAGGACTTTTTTAACCTAGCGCCTCTGGTGGTTTATGGCGATGATTGTCTMTCCCGTAGCAGAGTGCACGAGTGCGTTCAGCGTTTTCAGGGTACTCGTGAGGACACAAATGACGATCAACATGTGGGCCAATCAAAATCCGTGATAACCGGAAATTCCATCGTACCTGTGCGTGAATTCATCAAAAATCCACCGAAATCATCATTGAAATTCATGGAAATAGAATTGAACATCTCCAAAACATCGATTTATCGCATTTTGACCGAACATTTGGACTTACGAAAGGTGTGTGCACGGTTTGTTCCGCACAAATTGACAGACGACCAAAAATTGCTCAGAATCCAACATTCAAAGGACGAGTATTTGACCAAAAATCACATTTTAACCATTTTAGTCATTATGTGGCAATCGGSTACCCAAATCAAAAATGTGCCCATTATTTTCATGGGGCCTATTTTAAGTCATTCTTCSCAAAGGTATATTATTATCAAACAAATATTTTTCCCTATTTTCCATAAAATATCTCACACGGAGACCGATATGTAACTAGTTTTTAACAAAATCWTTATATGGGGAGAGGGCGGGGTTATTATTCGATTTTATTTTTTTTCACACCGGTTATTGGTTATTGTAGCTCTAGTACTGTATTCTCTCGTTTAGATCTTAATTTAGTGCTTAGTTAAGGCATTTTTTGGGTTTCGATTAAATTAAATGCGATTAAATGCGTTTTATGGGCACAGCAGTTCTTCAATTACGATCATCTACGAACTCTACCTAATTTTTCCAAAAGGAACAGGTGTACTAAGTTTCATTAAAATGTCCTATTTTTTACCCAAATTATTGCTTGCACAGACGGACAGACAAATGAGCGGACATACAGAAAGTCACTTGCCTCGCCGTCGTGATCATTTTTATATATGTATGTATATAACCCCATATCTAACTTGATTATGGTTAGGTTAACAAAATTATTATACTCTGTAGAAACATGTTGCCAAACCAGTTATTGGATACATACATACCAGGGTGTTTTTTTAACTAGTAATTTGTTTCAGTCCCGTCACGAAATTTCCTTGGAAATACCCTAAAAAAATTCCTTCAACATTTTAGCCCTTAATATTAACACTAAGAACTGGACCAAGRCMKGTAAAAATTTTCCATAGAAAATACACTACAATCGTGTTTTTATTTTTAAATTCCTATAGATCAGAGGAATTTTATAGCATCGCTTTGACTTTAGACGCATGTTTCTCAGAATTGCTCACTCTACAAAATTGCCCCGTGCAAAGTCGTAACTCACACCGGCGRTTTAGTACGGGGCTTCAAACCTGATTTTTATATGAAATTCGCTTTTTTGTATATATCTCGTAAATGACAAGAGCTATAGAAACAAACTTACAACAATTTCCATCTGATCTTAAAAAGTTTGTCAGCATCGAACATCATTCCCCCACGCAGTCTAAAGAAATCACATAGACATTATCCTTAGGGAACTTAGAAAACAACTTTGTGGAGAATCAAACAGGAAGGCGCCATAGGTTTAAAAGATCTCCTTCATGTAWATTGTCTTCAATTATGCTCCAGAACAACCTATAATTAAAACTATACACTAAGGCTTTTTCAATTTTCCAAAGTTATTCAACGAAATGCTTTTTCCAAAATGAATAACAAAGCCTAATGAGATTGTCTTCGTCCTACGAAAAAGCATTGGGCAAATTTCTTTATGACAGAGAGCTGCTGAGACTATTTACATATATTCAAGTTCAATCTAATTTTGTTGGCTACACGTTTTTTTATTTATGTTTTTTTACTTTTTGGTAAATCTCTTCTAGGCTTCCTTGGAATTCATGCATTGAATGCAAATATTGTTTGTTGTTACTACCTTGAAACTGCTTCTAAGTACATGCATAATTCAAATAAGCGTCCTCTTTTATTTTTTGACTCGAAAGCTTTAATTTTCTATTGCCTGCTGCACKTTCCATGCGAGTTGACAAAAAGCCTCTTCAATACACGTAGGGGTCGTCTTTTAGCCTTCAAGCGTTCACTTTTAGCTGCACTGCTGAACTTTTCTACAGTCAGTTCGTGTGGGTTTTCTTGCATTTGCTTAGACGTCTACTCCTACGGCTATACACATTTGATTTGCATACAAATACATCATGTTGCAAGACGTGTTGAACATGCAAAATGCAGCCTGCCGCACAGGCGAACCAACTCAAGGGTACTTTTTCGTGTTCAACCACGCACTCTAGAGCATCTSCGCTGTTTTTCAGTTTTACTGCATTGACAGAGATTGCCTGCGGTGGCTCTACACCGGCTACCCATCCGTCACTACAATTCTGCTATTTCGGCTTTACGCTGCAGTAGTTGCAATTGTCGATTGCGTTGCTCGTATTGCTTGAATTTTTATTTATTTATTTATGTTTGGTGCTTTAGAAAATTTCAATTTCAGCTGTTGAGTGCACTTTTAATCTATACTAGCTGGCGAAGGAGCGGCATGTCAACGAGGTGAGCAGTCTTTTGTGCAGCAAATTTTTCTATGAAACCAATTTGGCCACCACATGCAACTGCCTTGCAGATCGCCTATGGCCAAATAATCCGGTCTATTAGATACGGAATTGTCCCTYCGTCATCTTTTAGTCATATTTTTGCGTGTATGTAAATTTAACGTATATTTTTAAGATGCAGAATGCCTCGATTCTTTGCCTTTGCAACAGTGACACAACTGTTTAGGATATGACAATGCCAATAGTTTGCCTCATTTCGCTATCTATTTGCCACGACATGCCAGCCCTACAGCTAAAGATTTTCTGCTATGCAGTGTTGGAGGTTTCTTTATCCAATATGAGCGCAATCACTCATGATGATTCCGCTTTTAGAATGGCGTTTCGACAACAAAAGCGCAAARCCAATATTTCCGACCTTCTAATATAAATACGCAATAAACTTAGTCTAGTCTGCGAGGTTGCACTTTCTCAATAGCTCGTTGATTTTAAAGGCTTGGTTATCATTTGCAGTTCTAGTCAACAATATTTCTAAGTATCTTGACTAGTACTACATAAACTCTTTACAAAAGCTGGTTTGGTTCGCAACTCTTTACGTCATTATTTTCTTTTCAAACTCTGCTGCAACTTTTCTGGTACTAACTCTTAGCTCAAACTTTGAATACCAAAAGAGCACATCAACTATGCAAATCACATCCAATCACTGGAAGCCTTTCTGTGCCTCAGTCTACTACTTCGCTTTACACGCCATCTACGCTGTGCAACTGGCATCTGAAACCATTGGCCATTGGTCAACTACCTCGTCCTTCGTTGTCGCTTGTCGAGGTTAGATACTGCAATTGATTCCTTGGCTTTTAGTCATCGCTGCTGCCAGCTTCCCATTTGTGGCCCATGACAAAGCTATTTGATGTGTACATCTTGATAACAGAATGTTTACATAGAGTACTCTTAAATCCGCATAGCATTTCCTTATTCCACGCCAATGCTGTCGTGAATCCGCTGGCTGGTGTTTGCCCACAACATTTCCTGGTGAATGCTGCCTCTTTCAATTTGCGTTACCGGCAGATGACCTCGACGAGATTTAAACTTTCTCTGCCACCCAGAAAGATTATGCAGTATGGGTTACTTGTGCTATATATAAAAACATATGTATGTACTATATATTATATTTAAATTTAGAGTAAAAATTGAATTTAATCGTTTGAGTTGTGAGTGGGTGCTTCTAATTCCTGTCACTTCGTTCATATATTCCACGTTTCTAAGCTTTCCCATTCGCAGACATTCACATATGTMCACACAACAGTAAATACGTCAAATATGTGTTTATATGTATGTGTACTTGCGGAAGTTCAATGTAAACAGTTTATCATCGATTGCTGGCGGGCAGTTCCTTATTGCGACAATGAATTAGATGTCCTAACTATTTCCGCTTCAAACGGAATTATTTACTTTTTAGTTCATACAAATAAGTCTTAAAAGTTTTCGTAAACTTTTACAGAATTTTTGATGATACATTTATGCATATATCTCTAAAGTTATGCTTCTAATTTCTGTGTCTTTAAAAATTGGTGGAGGAAAATAACCAAATTGTAAATGTAAGGGGAATCGATCTGTAAAGTTACATAACAATAACTGTTGTTACTTTATAATTGTTTTCATATTAATATTCCAGGCGAAGCCACTTGGTCCTTACAACGGAGTGGAGGTCTTCCTCTTCCTCTGCTTCCCCCGGTGAGTACTGCTTCGAATATTTTCAGAGCTGGAGTGTTATCCTCCATCCGGACAACATGACCTAGCCAGCGTAGCGACTATGTTTTAGTTCGCTGAACTATGTCAATGGCGTCGTATATCTCGTACAGCTCATCGTTCCATCGAATGGGATATTCGCGTGATCAATGCGCAAAGGACCACTTTTCTCTCGAAAACTCGCAACGTCGACTMATCAGTTGTTGTCATCGTCCAAGCCTCTGCACCATATAGCAGGACGGGTATTATGAGTGACTTATAGAGTTTGGTTTTTGTTTGTCGAGAGAGGACTTTGCTTCTCAATTGCCWACTCAGTCCGAAGTAGCACCTGTTGGCAAGAGTTATCCTGCGTTGGATTTACAGGCTGACATTGTTGGTGGTGTTTATTCTGGTTCCCAAATATACGAAAGTACTAATTCAAAGTTATGATTGTGAGTTATATCAATGAAAATGAGAGCGTGTTTTACTCATAATTGTGTATCTTCGTGCCTAAAATAGATACAATTGGGCCTAAACTTACCTGGCTCCCATGTAACTAAATTAGGAATTTCGAACATCCGGCGGACTTTATCCGGAGGTACTTTATGAAACTCACGTTTTTTTTGGGCATGTGAATAGTAATGTGGTATTTGCAAAAATAGATAAAATCGGGTCGACAATACCCTAACTCCGATTCTCTGGTTGACGTTTTCCACCTTGAGATGCTTTCATGGCTGCAATTTTTATACTCGTTCGGTTGCACCGAACTTGAACTTAGCTCTTTTTAYTTGTTCTCCAAAAAAAGTATTCCTAGAAAATTAACATAAGGTTATTCACTATATTTTTAGGGATTATTGCTAATGTGTATTAAGGGGTTAGGGGTAATCAGAGGCACGAAAGAATTACAATTTTTAATATTTTTTTTTTGCTATTGAATCGTGTTATTTTACAGTAGTAACATGGCATTATAATGGCATGTGTGGACTTGAAGCCACGAGAATTTAAAAAAAAAAATAAATAAAATAAAATAATAATTTCCAAAGCTATAGTTGTTTGTGTTGACCCTGTTCAAAAAAAAGGTACTTGCGGTGACAACCATATGTCCTTGGAAATTCATCTAAAATCAATCGGACAAAAAAAAAAATTAGTTCTATAAATAAATAGTCCTGGGCCTGATCGAAAACTAATTATCGGATCAACGTGAAATTTTCAGAGAATATTTTTGAGATAATAYACTTAACGAAAATTTATACAAAAAGTATTTTTGAAAATTCTGACTACCCCTAACCCCTTAAGATATTAAAATTGTAAAACAAGCAAATAATAAAGCTCGTGTTTTTATAGGGTTTTCTGACTTCAATTTTATTAGTAAATTTTGATTTCTCTTAAGTTATGTAAGTTCAGAAGACAAATTGTAAATTTTTTATATATATCCGGCTTAACTACGAATTAACTGTATCTATTAAATTAAAATTGTTTATATCATACGATTGCTTCTTATATACTAAATACTGATTAAACATATTYTAAGATAGCGTATTTAAATGACTGATTTTCTTCCGCCACGACTGTACTTCTGAGTACACTGACTAGCCAGGAACGTTAGCTAGGAACGCCCTCTATCGAATCCACTCACCGACTGGAGTATCAGGACAAACATTTTCGCGCGACGTGTTCCTATAAGTGGTGCAAGCCGAAAATGCAGCGCTCGCGAGAACAGAGGTATGCGATTAAATTGTGTGTGAAACTCTGCTAAAGAGACAATGCTTTAGTAAGAAGTGGTGAGCGCAAAGTTTTGAACTCAAGCCGTCGACTAAGTAATCGCCCAGCTGTTAAACGCTTCCGCCTCCGCCCTACAGCCCAGATGTGGCGCCCCTGGACTTTTTTTGTTTATTTGTCTGAAAAGGCCGTTGAAAAGCAAATATTTTGAGACGACTCTCAAGGCTATTCCGGAGAATGCCTTTCTTAATGCTCTGGCAGCGCTGCATCGACGCATAATGAGCCTATTTTGAAAGTTTTTAAAGAATTGTAAGGATTGGTCCAATACATTTTCTCAAATCGACTCAGTCCTAATACTTTCCGGACAAAGCCTGTAAGCATCAGCTTATCAGATAAATATCCGTACTAATTTTTATCTGTGGAGCAACGTCACAAGYGTCTATTATTGTTGTTTTTCGTTCGTTTATTGCTGCCGCAAATATTTTCTTATTTATTTGATTTGCGAAATTGCCTTGGCGTTATTGTTTTCGTACTTAATATCCACTCTTTCGCAAATTCATTCCATTATTTTTCCTTGGTTGGGCTGCGTGGTCGTCAGTATGATGTTGCCATTTTTGGCGTGGTTGGCATGCTTATCCCTTCGCTTGCCCGCCTGTCTGTAACTATAATTTATAGGCTTATCAAYGGAAAAAAATGATGGGAAATTTAATATTAAGCGAAGTGTGCATATGAATGTTTGCATAATTTCAAGCAAAGTAAAAAAATTAAACTGCAGATGACGCCAAACAAGCGCATGAATTTTGTAATTTTCTTGCCATTTTGGGCGTCTAGAAAGYTTCGACAGTYCCTTGCGAAGTACAGACACTTATTTACATCTATTGCGGACTTATGTAAGTACAATTCCAGTTGAAATTATTTATTGTATTTTGGTTGTTGGTTTTCTTATCGATCTTTCTCTAATTGCTCGAATACCACAATCTTATTTAAGACACTACTAACGACGATGGTCGCCAAGTTTCGATGACCGCTGACAGCCACTCAACTCAACGCTTTCTTCTACTTGAACACATTCTATGGTACTTGAAATTGTCAAAGTTGCAATTTTTCCTACGCCACCTTCTCAATTGCGAAAACATTTATAGTATGCAGCAGTCTTATCGCACAGCAATGTGACTATTGTGCACAGATTTATTTGCGGGCGTAGTGTCGCTGGATGATGCCAGCTTTAAATGCGCTTAATGAAGTGGACATAAACTGTTGCGCCATTAACACCATTCGCTCAAACACGCCTACATACTCCTTYTCCCACAACGTCCGAGCACGCATCCGATTCGTCCACCTACGCCAGCCGCTACTTGAAAATTTAGCATGACTGTTCTGTTTATAGTGTTGCCAGCACTTGAAGTCACTTAAGTTGCTGTACAAGTGATTCTTTTGTGTTGTATGTGGGACCGGGTCTGGCGTGTTTGTAATTGGTAACCTTCAGCTGCTGCCGAAAGACGAATCTAAATTATTATGACGTTAAACTTTGTCCTCTACTATCAGCAATGCCTTTACCTTGMGAACCACCGATTTAAACAAAGTTTGTGTTATGCTTCTGGAGCTCTTGACTGGTGGAGAACGGGGCTAGCATTTTGTTGGCAACCGTCAAACTATCAACAACTTTTACTTACATACTAGTCTTTCGGTTAATATTRAAAAAAGTACACACACCAACAAACATAAGCTTACATACATACTTATGTATAGTATGTATGCATTTAGCAAGTGTGGATTTGTACTACTTATATAGTTACATATGTATAAGTTGATTAGAAGTGCTTTAAAGTTTTAATATCTCACACACAATATTGAAATTGGGGGACTATCTTAATTTGTATTGGTATGTACAAGTACTTAGAGTACGCATATGATATAGAATTAATCAGAATATAGTAAATACACATAAAAACATACCATACATACTTATCTCTTACCTTCATGTTGTCGTGTTGGGTTCATTATTTGTCACGCTCGATTAACTAACAAATAACTTCCTTCCGTCGCAATGACCCGTTGCAAATCGGTGTACCCTTAACATTGTTTTTTATATTATTTTGTATACATRTTTTCACTATTCCTCCTTTTTTACTATCCTGTCTAGTAATATACTATATATGTTTGCACTAATTCTCCACACGGTCAACACATAACGGTCTTTGGCAGTGCTACATTAATGTTTTTTCTCTTATAGCGCTTCCTTTTATTAACTTTGGGTCTGTTTGCTTTCCATTTCGGTTTGTTGTTCTATGTTGGTTTTGCCCTCGTCGTTGTTCTGCTTATATTTTTATACTCTCGCAACATGTTGCTGCAAAGCATAATGTGCTGAACACACAGAGAGCGACAGACTTCAAGCGACATCTGCCAAATATTAAAATACATACGTTCTTATGGACACAGTTATGTAGTCGTGCAGCTGTCTGTATTCCTAGTTACTTGACTAATTCGGCGCATAATTATTATCCTGCTGTTTTATGTCTGAAAGTTTAAAATTAATCCGGATCTTTCATTTTACAGTCTGTAAATCAAGAGTCAATAACGTTATCGAATTAAAACTGGGTATATGTAGTGCCTTAATGGTTTTGCATTTCACGTCTAAAAATTTACGAAATCAGATCATAACTTTTCTAACCCCGGATGCCGAATTTGTGATACCCTGGGTATATGATTGTTTGCCGAAAATAGCGGTCAATCTGTGAGATCTTTCATTAAAATTCGGAAATAATATTTTATTGTAACAGCACACTTATATGACAAAAATGCAGAAAAATATAATATTAAAATAATTCGGTATATGGTCTGTAAAATCAGTTAATAAGATACCAAAGAGGATTCTAATCTATTGTCGATTTCTTSGAGTAATGAATCTTCACTTGTTACGAGACAGGGTAAATTAGTATGCCACAAAATTTTTAACACCCAGAAGGAAGCTTCAGAAGTATATACTATATATAAATGAGCGGCGTGATAAGCTGAGTSGAATTAGTCATGTCCGTCTGCCCGTCCTTTGTATATACGTGCACTAATCCCACANGAATTAGTCATGTCCGTCTGCCCGTCCTTTGTATATACGTGCACTAATCCCACACACACACGCCTCCGGTAGAAGCAGTTACCTTATATGTGTCATGCTAACTGAACGATCGAAATCAAGTTCTTGTATGSAAAGCTTTTTTATTTGACCAGATATCGTTGCGAAATTTAACACAGATCTATAATGCAATTCAATGAAAATCTATTCCCATARCATATGTCTGCCATGCAAACCGACAAAATAAAATCTATTTCTTATATAAAAACTTTTTTATTTGTACAACCAAGCTTAAAAGTTTTTCTGGTTTAATATAAAGTTTTGCTAACGCCTCAAAGTATTTTTCCGGGCTTGGTCCTTTCAAATTCTGAGGACATAGAATGTTCGAATATACACGAACTTAGCCCTTCCTTACTTGTTTGTTTTTCGTGTTTTGTATTTTGTTTCGCTTTCGTTCACCTTTTCCATGCTTCCACAAGGTTGTGCTCTTTTCGGCTACTCGCACCAATCTCATAGAGGTTCATGTGTTGAACACAATGCTCGCGACAGACTTCAAACGACATCTGTCAAATATTAAAATACACACGTTCTTATGGACAGACCTATTTTGACAGCTGCACGACTACACGACTGCAGGCCGACAGTTGTCGTTATCGCTAACTGCAATATATTCTTATATTTGCCAACGACAGTAGAGTTGATAGGAGAGATATGAGGAAGAGTGGTTATGCCACTAATATGTAAAATGTAAAATTACTCAAAGCTCTAACAAACCTGATGTTATCTTACAAATAAAAGCATAAAATAGCTCTGTTACAAATAAATGTATTTATTTTTTGCTTAAAAAATTTCACGTTCAAYAAAATATTCGAATTTCATTGAAGTGCAAGTTATTAGTATGGCSACAACGAAATTGTGTACAAGCAAAATGGAAAACTGCGTTGTTTTGTTCATGTAGTAGAATTCATAACGTAATTTTCAGTTCACTGTCGTGCTGCTGCAGTCTGTCGCGAGCATTGTGTTCCGCACATCAGTCTCCCAATGGCTATACTTCTGTCTTGCCCCACTTTCCCTACGTCACATCGGTACGTAAACAATTTAAATGTGTCACCCCGAAAATGAGGAATTCGAGTAAGCAAACTGCAAATTTCCCTTGGGTATTCATTCTTCACTCGTCCTCATGCGTGTGGGTACGAAAATTGTCAAATACAGTGTTCTTTGTCTGCTTCATATTCATTTAGTTTTAATATTTACGTATATATATAATGTCATTTACATAAGTGTGTACCGTTGTTTTTAAGCTTTATGTTTAAGTAATATATTAATGTATTTGAATCACGTGTCAATATCGCTAACCTCAGAAAATTCTTAAAGTATAAAATTTTTAAAGCATTCAAGTCTCAATAAATGTAGGCTTCAAATCCTTAAGGGGTTACATGGGTTTCCTTGGGCAGAAAGCGGCCTTTTTTCAATAATTTTTTTTACATATAAAAAATGAAATATTTTAATGAATTTTTTTTTTATTTAAAAGACTTATATTTAATAAACATTTTGTAAAATTTTCAAAAAAAAAAAAAAAATATCAAAATGGCAGTCATTATGACGTTCGTTCAAGACTTTGTAAATGATACCTCGAAGACCTGTGTAAAATTTCATCAATATCGATTAAGTAGTTCACGAGAAATCTTGACAACCGACTTTGAAAACATAGTTCTGAGAAAAACGCGTTTGAAGTTTTACCTACTGCGCCCTCAGCCTATACCTGACCTCGAGCGTCCACCTTCTCAAGGTTGTATCTCCGAAACTATTAGTCGGATCAACTTAAAAATTTAGGACAATATTCTAGAGATGCTATAGAATTTAATAAGACAAAAAAAACTGTAAAACCCATGTAACCCCTTAAAGAAAGTGTGCAACTTTAGGACAAATATTATATTAACACTGTATAAATGCTCCATTAAAGCTAATAAAAATGCAATTTTCAATTAAAAAAAATAAAAAACTAAAAAAAAAAATTCTAACGAAACCATTCGCAATTTTCGGCATTAAGCTTGACAAAATTGAAGGATTCATAACAAAACTTATTAAAAAAAAAAACAACTATCAGAAACGATAAATAAATATCCCCAAAAAATGCTGCATTTCTTCTGGWAAGAATGCGACTTGTTTAGAAAAGAACAAACGAATCTGAAAAAATTTTGAGAAATAAATATAATTTGAGAAATAACACATAAATTCGGCRGAAAAAATGCAACCTTTTTGTGAGAAAAGAAAAAACTTTAAGYTGCTGAGATCTATGCCCAGTGCAAACCCGATATTGTATACTCATTTCTCTTTTAGACGACACTGTTTCCATTAGTGTACTCTCTTAGCGAATTGGAGCGGAAAAGCGGAATGTAAAGGGGAATACGAATACACATGTTTATTTATGGACTGCAATGACATTTTAATGTACCCACACATATCTGGCGTTAGGTTGCGAACACTGAGGTGTAACTCTTTCGTTTTGAGTCATTTGCTATTATTGTCCAGCAGCAGTTCCCTGAATGGTACCGCCGACTGGCAGAAAGTAGCGGCGAGGTTAGTAACTTGTGTACGAGGTTAAGCAGTGCATACTTACATATAAAGTTTAAATAGGAAATCTCTAAAATCGTAASCACAACAACGACAGCAATCACAAGTCGGCAGCCAGCTTCTCTCTACCCACACTCGCTCACATTTAGTTTCGAAAATAAATAAAGAAGGCGTAAGCGATGCCCAACGAAAGGAACAAACAAGAGTGTGGGCAGTGGGAGGTTGTCTGGAGAGGTATTTCTGTCTATAAGTCTGTGGCGTAGGCTGCGACTGCCAACAGAAGCGCGCAGACATATTTTTATTTTTGGTACAAATTCAAAAGCAAATAAACCTAAAATCCTGTAGTGTAAATAGACTGGGGTTAGCATCAACGAAATTGGTAGAAAAGGAATTGAGTTGAAAGCAAATATCTCATGCCGACTGTTGCAGCTGCTTCGAGCGTAGAATTTGCTGGTGTCACCGCTGCCAAGAAGATTTTTTCTCGTTTCATATCGGTTTGTTAGTGCTGTTGTTATTGTCGTGGCTGWTTCGCCTTTGCGGTGTTTATTTACTTTTTGCTTCTTTGTGTCTTCATTGCATATAAATTTTATGTCGATTTGTCACTCGGTTAATCTTTGGTGCCCACATATAAAGATGAGAGACGGGCGAGATGGCTCGGAGCTACGGCACGGTGATTTACATCTTGTTTACTCATAGATTTCACTTCGCTCAAATCACTCACACATGAACAAAAGCTCTTGCAATCGAAATGTATAAATCGTTTGCGAAGTAAAGTAATTGTAGTAACATGAGTCTTCGAATGTGGCCGCGGCCTTTAATACRAGTATGTGTTTGAATTTTTCAGAGTCATCAAGTAAAAACATTGTCAGCACAAAAACGCCGGATGAAAATTTGCAGGGCGTTAGCATTTCGTTTTTTTCTTCACATTACCAGGTGGTGCGCGTTGAGCCGTGATCAATATAAGCAAAACGACTCGCAAACTGACACGCGGCCATAGTGGTGCCGCTGCGGATAATAAGGTAAGAAGCTAAAATTCACGTGACTGCAAAGTCGCCGCCGTTGGCTGGTATTACAATGTTGTTGTGGCGTGCCACTGTTGAGCCGGCTTTGTTTATGTGCGTGCCATGTCATGTGTCGGTCGTGTCATACCAAACGTTCGGTTGCGCAGTAGTCGGCGAATCAGCGCAGCAGGTTTTTGTGMATCAACCTTGCCTTATGATATGCGACACAGGGTGGTGGGTGGTGGTATGGAAATCAGATTTGCAAAATCATCTTAAGCTCCAGCAGCTAGGCAAATTCACAAAAAACGCCAGCGGCAATGAAAATAAAACAATGACTCTACGTCGTGCATAACACAGGACAAAATAGCATTTATTTTTTTTCTTTTCAAGATAAATGTGCAGTTTGTAGTAAAAACCGAAAGCACGAAACGTAACATACACCAAAAACTGGCGTCGAAATATATAAAATATGTCACAACTTGGGCACTGTGTTGTCCTTTTTTTTAATCATTATTCAGCTTTTCACTCTCTTTTCAKTCATCTTTTTTGGCAGAAAGTTACTAAAGACCCGTGGGTGTGTGCAAATTAACTCAACTCATTTGGCTTAGCTGTTGCGACTACTTGTTGCTGCAGCCGTGTTGAGAGTCACTTTCACAACACCTTAAGGCTATTGGGCAAAAAGTTCTTCGTGGAGGTATATTATATAGAACATACATAGAAAGTTAAACGTAAAATATTTTAAATCGTAGATACTCGTTTACCAAGATGGTCTAATCATTATCAGACTTAAGATGAATTCTTTATCTTGATAAAGCAATGATTTTTTTGCGTCTCGTTTATAGCGAGGTACCCAATTTATACCGTGGTAGATACATAAGTTAAGAAAGCGCTTAAACATTTTAAGGCGCTTCGATCCCGAACATCTGAGATTGAATTCAATATCTTTAAACCTCGCGACAAAGAATTGATTGACTTTTGAACTGGACTTGCTGTGCCGTGAAGTCTGGAGATAAATTTTGGAGTTAGCCTATATACATATATGTATGTACATACTTATGTAAGCTCAATTGACTTAAAGCATCCACAAATTACCGTGTTGTCGGAAAGAAAGCAACTCGTAACAAAAAAGCGAGGAAAAAAATGTCGAACCTACTGATGTGGCAGACACATCGCTGTGTGAAGCWAAATTTTAAATATTTTTAGATGGCAGAAAATAAACACCGCACAGTTTACTATTCATTTTTTTAATATTCTTAACTTTTTYGCGCACACTTCTTCCGCATTACAATCAATTATTGCTTTTAATTTCACCCYATTATCTTTTAACGTAGCTAAKAATAAAGGAATTTTTTCGTTAAATTTATATTGATTTTCAAAAAATTCCAAAATTTCTATTTATAATTTATCTTATTCATTTTTATTTTACTTTTTGTTGTAATAAATAAACAAAATTAACTATCAGCTGTTTAAATGCATAAGTCACCATAAAAATTCAATGCGCATTAACGTTTTTTGGGCGCATTAATTTTGCCCGTCTGCCAGGGCTATAAACTAATTCTTCTTCTTCTTGATTTTCGTTGTCAYCGCTTACGCGATWATAGCCGAGTTAACAACCACGCTTAAAAGTGGGGTGGGGGAGCTTGRARGATGGAGTCATGTKACTCAAGCAGCTCACGRCTTCCGGTCCTTKACCAAKTATCCTCTGGGTAGCCTAAGAACATCCGTTTGAAGGCGAGCTAAAGTGAGAAGGCGAAACATTCCCTGCATAGGGTTCTGCGCTGGGTTTGGGACCCGCTACGTAAAAAAACCAACCCAATGAAAACGCAACAACAGCTATAAACTAATAGCTGTTCAAAAATCCTGTGTGTGGGGGTTTATAGAAGTTGTTGATATTGTTTTAATATTTTAAACCTTTTTAATCTATAACCACATTTTACCTTTTTTAATCTATAACCACAMAAATAAACAATGGACCTTTGGAAGTAAATACCGTTTTAACTTTCAAACCAAATTTGTGACAAAATGAAACACTGTCACGTGGCATTGAAACGACATAGTGATTTGGCGACTTTTGAAAAGTGCTTGATGGTTGGTTGTGTTGAAATGTAGTTGCTGTAGCAGCAGAAAGTAATTTGCTTGCAACATCACGACAATCAGCGAGCCCACTAGCAGACGCCTGCCTAAAATAAGGGCATAGYGAACGCAGAAACAACAACTACTGCAACGACTGACAGGCTGCAACAAACCACCAGCGGGCAACATGTTTATGATAAATTACTTCCGAACAAGATGATGACGAGGCGCCTTACCTAGCCCAACCAGAACTCTGGAAACACTTAGCATGCTGCGTATATTCACGTTGCAAGTTGCTAACAAGCAAAGCCATATCCGTGTGTAGTTTGCTCTGCCAACGCTGCAATAAACGATAGTGGTCTTGGCCGATGGTGATGGCGTTGTTGACGCCGTTATTGCATTTGTTGGTGTAGTGCATGTGCTGATGTTGCAAATGCATATATGTCAAACATTTACATGCGCTTGTTAATTTATGGCCGCTTCAGCGTGGCGGGGCCAAGCCATTTCGCAATTGTAAGATGCAGCTGCAATAAACCGAGCTGACAAAAGGAACATCGGTTTATGAAAGAATCGCAAGGGTTATCGTATATGCTTGTATGTTGCAACATGCAGTGCACGTCTAAAATTTTTGTAAAAAAACGAAACTGGTAAAACTAAAGACTACTCCAAGGAGACACAGGAAGGAATTTTGAAATACGACGCKTAATGCTTCAAATTGTTACCGAATATACGGAGACCGAACGGGTTAAATTCAATTAAGAAATGTCATTTGTAATGATACATATGTAAAATCAGCCGCATTGAGAATGGGGTTTCGTTAAGCAGTGGACCACAGCAGTTTGTTTATTTTGGCATTTGTATATTAACATCGATTGCACCTACGATTAGTATCGGTTGCAACAAGTTTCAAGCGGTACAATATGTGAGCAGTGAAGCCCCTTAGCGTATGGGAAAATGATGAAATTTCTATTAAAATATAAATATTTTAGAGTCATAACTGATAGTACATAGAAATATGGAGCGATGCTGTATAATTATAGAAACTATTCAGCTCTCTCAGTTCATTGGCAGAAYTGAAAAGCCCAATTTGGTGGATGATGACAAGTATGGTATTAAAGGTCGCAGTAACAAAACCGAATTAATGTTATAATTTGAAGCTAGAGTTTGGGGAAATGTGCAGCCCCCGAACATCCATTGTCTAACTGATTCATAAGCAGAAGACCTAATAAATGCCCGAAGAACTTAACATGAATTTGTACGATATTAAGACGGTATTCAAATATTGTGACGTTGTCGAAAGATAAGTCCAGAATTTCACAAAGGACTACGAATTAGATG
>NW_017536971.1:214890-227628 GCF_001853355.1 Bactrocera latifrons | reverse complement strand
TCGGCATACGCCAGCAGCTGTACACTCTTATAGAAGATGGTCCCTTCTCTATTTAGTTCTCCAGCTCGAACTCTTTTCTCCAGAAGCAGGTTGAAAAAGTTGAACGATAAGGAATCGCCTTGTCTGAAACCGCGAGGTGGTGAGTGTCGATTCTCCTTTCACGGGTCTTTTCCAAGATTTGGCGCATGCTGAATATCTGGTCGGTTGTTGATTTTCCAGGTCTGAAGCCACACTGATAAGGTCCAATCAGTTTGTTGATGGTGGGCTTCAATCTTTCACACAATACGCTCGGTATTTGGCGCAGATTGTGGGGTCTTCTTCTTGGAGGATTGGGCATAACACACTTAAATTCCAATCGTTGRRCATGCTTTGTATYTTACAAAGAAGCTGATGCATTCTCCTTATCAGTTCTTCRCCGCCGTGTTTGAATAGCTCGGCCGCAATCCATCGGCCCCCGCCGCTTTGTTGTTCTTCAGGCGGGTAAATGCTATTCGAAAATTACACTAACAAATGAAATGAGAAATTTAGTTAAAAATTTATATAAAGATGGCAAATCTYTTCGAGAAATCGGAAAAATTATGAAACGGAGCTGCTCCACTATTCAATCTATTATTCAAATATACAAAGAAAGTGGAAGTGCTGCGATTTAGAATAACATCYCTCGGGGCTAAAATGGGTATGTACGGATAGAGGAGGTCCTCCAGGTCAAGAATATATATACATATAGCTGCCACTGACTTATCGTTTTTGAGATATTTGTATTTAAAATTCAAAAAATCAACTATTTAAAATGAGTGTTCTCCGATTTATAATGCATTTTACATTTATATTTTATACTTTTATATCCACTAACACTAACACTTTTATATCCACTAACACTACAGTAATTTCTCATCATTTATTTTATATTAAATAGTGCAAAAATAACTTTAATTCCATATCAAACTTTAGTTAAAATCCATTTATTCATAAAACAAGAAAGTGGTTGKAAACAAGCAAAAMATTAGTGTTGCCATATGTTGTAATGATGTAAAAATAAGAAAAAAAAAATATGACGTCATAACTAAGTTCGTTAAATGTGTAATGTAAAATCTTTCAGATTTCTCATTATCTTGATAAATCCTGGTGTTGGATCGGCCAAAAATGTACGTTTTTAATACGCTGCCGTTTTCATCCGTCACATAAATTTCACACCTCATGTCACAAACCTTTTGTACACATGCGGTCATATGTATGTTTAAATATGTATGTACTATGTATATCTCAAATAGGGGGAATATAATGCAAATCCTTAAATAATAATCATACATAAATTTATGTCTGTTTGTATTGTGGTTGTAAAATCATTGCGTCCAACGTGGTGTATGTACAAAACCATGTTGCCACTTGCTGCAACACGGACACCACCTTCCACCACAAATAAAATATCGTTGTTGTTGTTGTGCTTTGTTTCTGGTATTTACTGTCGATTTTCCGTTAAAACCAAATTAAATTATCTGTTTACATTGGGTGTGACAGTCAGTCTACATGACATTATGTAGTGACACATAGGCACAGAAGCCAGCTTGCCATTTGAAACACGTAGTATGTATGTATTTATGTTGGATGTGGCACGTTGCATCATTTGTTCGCGCTTTACATTGCAGAGATCTATTTAATTTCACTTTAATTTAATTGCGTCATCGCATTGCATTTCGTTCCGGCTTAAAAGGTCGGAAGGTTTTTCAATGCAAAACGCAATGGTGGACGGCAACAGAAACGCGGCCCTCCGATGCGACAGATTACGCTTGCTGTCAGGTTTGACCAAACGGGCCTTATGTTTAACCCAGTTAGCAATGTATATAAATTTTATTTGATTGGTCAGAATATTCAAGAGAAATTTTAAATAAACAATCTACTAAATTTATTCTCACCACAATGAGTAGTAAAGTACATAGTATAACATTATACAAGCATTTTATTGTCGAGATTAAATCAAAATTAATGGTTTCTTCTGAAATTATCTGAAGTAATTTATATAATTGGCGGGATTCCGGTGAACCCTTACATCGGAAAATTACCCCAAATAAGTTTGATGTTTTTTTTGTAGATTGAGTCAACCATTCTATAAGTTCATGTGAAATTTTATATCCATATATCAATAAAGCAGCTRTTTGGTTACGACGCGAAAAGTTTGTCTGGGGAWTTTTWCYATAAAAACAAAAATTAAACAACGAGTTTGCTTAAAATGCTTAAAGTGTTTCCAAATAGKGTTAAAAAATCGTCGTGTGGTCATCAAAGAAATTTCGAGGATACCTATCTACATAATAACACTTCTTATAGAGCGACTTAACACAYTTCAGTTAAAATGTTAGGTATGAAGCGAATCTAAGAGACTATCGGCGTGCCAAAAATGAGTCCAAACGAAAAAACACAGACSGTCAAAAATTAAACAACGGTCATTAAGGAATACTTCTGGGTCATTTTGGAAATGGGCTTCTTCTTATTTGTGAGCAGAAAATTCATGAATTCTTCACCACATCGTATGCCTTTACTTTTTTGGTCAAACCCAAAACGGGAGTCATCGTTCAGTCACCATATTCGGTTTCCGGTTCGGTGACAATTTTCTGTTTTCAAAAATGAAAAATCCGCTTCGTGGAACAGGCCATGAGTCAATTGAAGACATACGTGAGATGACGTCTACTTATTTTATTGTAATTTTAAATTTGTTAGAAAATTTGATTAAACAAAAAAATTTAATTTGTTAAGTATCTTTTAAATATTATTACATTGAGATCAGTAACTTTTGTTTCTTGGGTGAAATAGCCACGTCTGTTCTGTGTGTAAGGTCCAATTTACAATTTGCCATTGAATAAGTTACTATGTGTAAATCCTTTATCACGTTGGGTTTTTAGCTCTAAACTCATAATTTGCGAACGACTGGAATGCTAAGGGAAAATAAAATATTATGTCCTGTTAAAATATTTGAAACTGAAATAAATWAATGAAGTTAATGCTGTATAAAAAACTATGAGGCATACACAGATAATGTCTTCTTTGATCAGTATTTGCATTTAAAAAAAATGCAGTTTTGAGTTCATAATTGCTTTACGTAACGATGTTTATGGTAAAGCTAACAGGTAAGAAAGGTCTAAGTTCGGGTGAATCAGAAATATATTATCGGGAAAGAACCATCCATAAATTTCTTTTATATATCTCTCTTATATATCTCTTATATATTGATGGTGTATGGGGTTGAACTTGTGGTCCGATTTGGACATGTTGTAAGAGTATTAAAATAATAATTGTTCGGAGACACATCKCTGAAACTCTGGAAGAGAGGAGTTGTAAAACTTGTCATGACTGTTAGAAGTGACCTTACTTCGATTTTGCTCGAACCACTACTGAAACTAATTTAAGTTAAATTTTTCTGTCGAAACCGAAAACGGAATTGCAAAAGGACAGTATGTATTGAGGAAAAATTAAAATACATTATACTGTAATTATTCAATTTGGCCGGAGAAAGGATTATTGAATTTGTTCGCAAGGTGGAAACTGAGTCGGAGTCCAAGTTTTTAAAGTAAATACAATTAACTCACAACGTTCTTTCTTTCGTCATATCTTTCATCATATCTTTTGTCATATCTTTTTGCCTCGTTTTTCGCTGCATCTATGAATCGTAAGAATTTTTTTCGTGAATCTAATAGCTAATTACATAAATAGAAGAAACAATCAGGCCGGTTTGGAGACAAAT
The DNA here is from genome assembly GCF_001853355.1 of Bactrocera latifrons. NCBI lineage: Eukaryota > Metazoa > Arthropoda > Insecta > Diptera > Tephritidae > Bactrocera > Bactrocera latifrons. Next base: position 223,895 of record NW_017536971.1, on the reverse strand, counting down.
TTGCTGTCAGAAGCTTAGCAGGAGTTTATTTTTTCGATCAAATTTGTTTTCAATAAATTAAGGAACCTGTTTCGCTTCTGTAATGTTTTCACGCACAGAATACTAACTCAACTGTTTTTTATTTTTCATAATTTTAAAATAACTGATAGCACAATCGATAAGAATGCAATGCTATCAATATTTTCTGGTGATTAATATATCTCACATAACATCAATTAATTATTGGGTATTGGAACTCTCCATGCTGCACATGTTTAAGTTTCACTTAAATTACGAATTAATTTTCTGGCCTGGATTTGTACTCACTTTATGCTAAAGAAAAAACATAATGAATTGCTTAATCAACACACACACTTATACACTATGCACATACTTATAACATATATTTCGGCACATTTAAAACATTGATAAGCTACTATCCGAATTTTGTTTTTGTTTATCTACTTCCCTCATTTTCATTTTCAAATTCAATTGAACTGTATAGCTAAGGGCAATTAACTTTCTTTATTAACTTTTGAACATCATCAAAACAGTATGTGTAAGAGTGACAGTGCAATAAATATCATCACTCGCAAATTTCTCTAGTATTTCAGTGCATGTTGCACAAAATGCAAAAAAAAAATTAAATAAAAAACTCGCTGCAAATAATTGCAATGCTGCGGTAGCGATTATTGCTTGTGCTGTTTGCAACAAAAGCTTACAACTGTTAAAATTATTCTAGAAATTAAGCAAATAAAAGCGTTGTGATTTCAAAAAGAAAATCAAAATTCATAAATGTTAATAATTGCAGAATAATAACAACAACAATTRCAACACAATGCTGTGATTATATGAGAAGCATGGCAAAAATGCACAATTACATGCTTACTGCTGGATGCCACCAAAGGGGTACGGACCAAAGAACGCGGCATGCATTAATAATCATTAATTTGTAAATAAACAGCAGGCCAAGTGGGCGTGAAAGTGTTGGTAAGCAAAGCGCATGCTGCATTTATGCATATTTAAACACATCCATGTATGCACTTGTATGAACTTCAGAGACTTCAGAGAATGTGCTTGATTCGRAACTGCGTTTTTTGCTCACATAGAGTTGCGATTGGCAGAAGTGCGCTTATGCGCATGCGGGGGTGGGGCCATGCAATCAGCAAATAAGGCAGAAAATGGCGGCAATTTGTTTTGTTGTCGTTAATTGCCGCAATAAAGTCAATATATGCAACAGCGTCTACTCGAGTTTTTACGCGTGMATTGCCAGTACGCGGCAAGTGGAACTGCGCACGGCCATTACAACATGCATGCGCAAGTGGTAATAACACTACTATTTATTATTTATTATTACACACATTTTTTTATTTATTTCAAATGGTTTAYCGGTTGTGGTTGTTGTTGCATGTGCAACATATTTCATTCACATGTTTTCCCTGTCCCATCTCATAGTAGGCATTTTAGTAGGCTCTTTAGTGATAGTTAATGTTATTTTATCACCCTTTAAATGTATTTCCCACGAAAGCCTACATTTTGCCTCCATGTGTTACACGCATGTGTCGAGGTAGCTCAAAATGTTTCTGAACATTCATTCCACCCAGTGCTATTAAAATATTGCTGTTAGATACAAACTAGTACATACATATGGATATGGTGGACAGGCTTACGTATGTATTTACTTATTATTTTGCATACGTATGTATATAGGTAAAACCACACAACCTCGTTGAACCTATCCCTTTCCATAAGCCCGGYTTTTTTGGGGTTTTCTTTCGAGCCTATCTTACACAGCCCAATCTTGAATAATTCCATCTTATTAATTGTTTGCTTACACTACCTATCTGTCCGTCTGTCCGCTTCTTATTAATTTTTTCTTTTAAATGCACTTCGATCGGAGGTTAATAAAAATGTTAATCCATTGGGTTAAGTAGTCAATAAAGCACACTGTGACACGACGCAAAGATGAATAATCGACACATTGTTTCCATACCCAAAATTTAATTGTGTAATAGAATAAGATAGAGGATAAGGACATAAAGTTTATATGTTGCACCATGAAAATTACAAATGAAATATGACGCAAACATTTATTCGTTTGTACTGACATTTTATTTATTTCGAATTCAGTTTGATTCCAGCGGTTTTAGCCTAAACAAGATATTTAAAAATTGGAGTAAAAAGAAAATATTTAAAGATGCCTTTGTTGGGACTCGGACTGTAATGATTTGTTCGGTAAAGACGAAAATATTAATCAGTAATTTTTCAGCCCGGTTAAATTTGCACCTGCAACAAGTCAACAAGATTTTAATAAAAAATGGTATTTATGGGTCAACTAATGTAAGCACGCCATACATAGCGATAAACCATATTTTCACCTTGATGAGTTTATTAATCGCCAAAATTGCCGTTTTTGGGTTCTGAGAACGCACTTGTGATTGTSGAAAAACAAATGCATCTGCAGCGTGTCACTGTTTGATGTTGAGGCTGGGATGGAGGCATAATTAGGCCATACATAGTTTATTGAAAATAAGGCTGGCCAAGCAGTGACTGATATTGGCGCTCGATATCGTGACATGATAACTCAGGTCCTTTGCTGAAATTGTATGATAATGATGTAGCCAATATATGGTTTCAACAAGACACATGYCATATTGCAACAAGCCCACGAACACGCGTACTTTTAAGGAGGAGATTCAATGTTACAGTAATGAAATTCAGCCACATTTGTGTAGAATGATCCTGAAAAATTTCGGCAAACGYGTGCGTATTTGTATGGAAAGCCGTGGAGGCCATTTGCCATATCTTTATRARACTTGGTATGCGGGTTCCTTAGTATAAAAAATTACCAGTTCGTAGTAGCAAGGAGTGTCTGTGGGGAAAAAAAATTAAAAATGTTGGCGTAGCCCTGTAATAAGTTTAATGTACAAATTTCCTAAASTACTAAAGCTACAACCAACAAATTTACCCAGCTCAAACAGAATTAGACAGTGTGAAAATGGATGAAATCGACAGATAACCCCACTCACTCCCCATATAAAGATAAAAACTACTACTAAAAGCGCAATAAATCATTAACTAAATACGCCAGATACAATAAACTTCGAAAATATTCGTGAATGTGTGGGATATACAATTGAAATTCTGGGATAATCCTTCCCTGACACTGTTATCTGCATGTTAAAATGGGATGAATTGGGTCAAAACTTCCATTCGTCCCTTTATACCAAAGAAAGATTTTCAAACTTGCGGGTGACTTTCACCRAGAATGTGTTTTGCTCATAACATCWTATGTTTGTGCCTAAAATAGAAAAATTTGAGCGAAAACTTGGCCTARCCCCTATATAAYCAATATCAGAATTTTCGAACATCCGGCTAACTTTACTCCATACGATTGGTGATGGTATGTGAGGTACCTTAATGAAACCCAAAGAACGTTTTATTAGAATTTGGCTTGTTAATAGTACCTATGTGGTATTGGCAAAAATAAATAAGATCGCGTCCATTCTACCCCAACTCCCAAATACTTCTGCATGTGTATAATGATTTTCAATGATACAAATCAGAGAAAACACATGCCAGAAAAAATAATTTGCTTATTACATACATATAGTATATGCTTAAGAGAATATTTGCAGTTAATTTGAAGAATTTTTGACTGTGTTTATTATTTATACTAAGTTATTTTCTTCTCCTTCTTTTGTTACCAAATTTGTTKCTGTTATGTTAAGAACTTTGTTGTAATAATAACGATTTTATAGTTGACAGGTTTTAAGTTTTGACGGTGACGTAGTATATCTGTTAAATGAATAATAACAATCTGGACCGTTTTGATGCATTTTTTYATTAAAAGTTATTACATTTAAAGTCATTGCATGTACTGTATGTTACATTTATGGGCGAATTGCAGCCAATTGAGGTGTGCTAGTTCGTGTTCTTTTATATCTTTTGAATTCACCAAAAATTAATGTAGAYATGTATATATTTGATTAATTCTTGATAATAATAATTTTTTTAATTATACTATTTTGCAAAAACTTTAGGAGTCGAAGGCATTACTACTCGCAGTTGATATTACTATTAGGGTAGTCACTTAAAGTTCTAAATTAACACAAATTAATGCGTTTTTGATATCATTATTATGGTTATATGCAAAGAAAAGTAATTTTTATTATTTTTATTAATTTTATGAATGCATTAATAATTAGAAAAGATAAAATTTTTGTCCAAATGTAACTTTTGTTTTTACCTGAACAAAACGTTTCACTAAAAGTAAACACAGACAATAAAATTACCGTGTGGCACGCAGCCTTAGCTGCAAAAACATATTTCACAAATTACGAATCTTTTGCAAATATATGTATAATTTTAAAAATTGAATTGATTGATTTCCTCGCTGTATCATTCATTACTGTGATTAAAAACTGATGTTGATACTAATTATGATTTGATATACTATATATGWATGTATTTCTATTTAATTTTTGTCTGATTTCTAAAACTTATCAATATCAATTATTATAACAGTATATGTGCGAATTTACCTTTGCTTTTTGCGGTCTACAAATTGACGCCGCAAATATTTAAATGCTCTTTTTGGCCTTTCTTTATTTGAACGATTTTAATAATTCACTTAGTTGATTTTTTCAGCAATTGACGTAAATTGACAATGAAGCATAATCGTGCTTCAAACCGCTATAACGTCGTTATTTTAATGTGTTTACCCATTAACGCATTTTTCAAGTGCCAAATTTTTTATTGCCTCACCAGATGACCTAAATGTGAGTCCTTTATCCCTACAAATTGCTACGTATTCATTACTTATTTATAGACTTTCGGCATAGATTATTTACGCTCAATTGTGAATCACTGCSGAATAAAGCGCACTTATTTATATGTTCGTGTTGAATTTGTTCTTGTGGACGCTTTTTTCATTAATCCCATTTTATTTTAGCATAAATCTACCAACAATTTATAAATATTTAAATTTGATAAATATTTTTATTTGTGTCATAATAGTTTTTCACTACTAAAATATCCATTATTCATGGCTGTTGTGAACTGCTGCGCTTCTTTGGCTTTAGCTGTGACAGTATTTTTGTACCCACACAAATAGTTGGCCATTAATTTTTAATATTTTTCCATTTTTTCATTCGAATTTATGCATTTGGGTGCTCGCACCCTTGCATACACACACGCATACCTATAAACTTCATGTKCATTTGTTCCCAATCCATTATGTTATGTCCACTTCGGTCGGTCTACACAAGCATTTTTCAATCATCAGGACATTTCCATTTTATTCATTGAAAATACATATGTACGTTTGTGTGTGTCTGGCTTTTTGGCGTTTGAAAATTAAGGCATTTAAATGTGAAAACGTAAAGCTGACGAATGAAATGATATTCAAATTCCACATTTGACATTTTTATGGCTGCTCAGCAGTTTTCGGTTGTTTGCGGCTGCACCAAAGTCAAAGTCATTCAAYTCATCTTTTTGTTTTTGATATCCATTTAAATTTACGTGTGCATTTGTTTATGTGTGTGGCGTGTGTATATGTGTAAGCTATAATTCTTTTTCAATCATTCACCGCCCTTTTGTGAGTGTCCACACCCCTTTGTTCGCTTCAATAGCGTTCAAATGCTGTTCTGCACTGTACCACTGTACTCTCCGCGCTCTACACGCCTACTATGTAGCTACGTAGAGGCGTCATTGTGTACTTTCAATTGCTCCAGCACGATACCTGGTTGGATACCTGGCATTGYGTCGCCGTATTTTGACATGTTTATGTTGACAATTCCCTCACTCGCATAGCAATCTTCACTTTAGTGCGGTACCTAGGGTTTGTTGCTTCAACAATTCGGCTTGCTTGGATTTGTCGAATAAAATATCAAAAAATGTGTGTATCGTTGAAAGATCAATGATCACATCCTCACATCCAAGTGACGYTATATATCAAGGTTTGTATGCCCGTGTGCGTTGTTGTGTAAAAATAGGTGAAATATTGAGCACAACTACAAAAAAAATCAAATATGTAAAACGTTTTAATTAATGGCAACAAGCGGTGTTGACATCCCGTCACCTCAGCGCTTTGGCCTTGATTCTCATTCGCTTTGCAACAGCATAGCAATAGTACAGAGACGTTGCCTCCCCGTTGCAGCCAAAGAGCCATTTAAACGAATGCCAAACAGCTTCTCCTTTTTTGAATATTTCTATACATTTATCTATACAATATACAATATTTTTTTGATTCTTATGTATTTTGTCATCCCAATTTGGTGAGCTCCTTTCCCTCATAAAATACCCATACACGGTTAAGGCGGTACACTGCGCATATTTCCCTCGCTTGTCATTTCGCTTATAGCCTCGTCCAATGAAATATTGCTCTTGTTGCAGGTGGCATGTGGAAATATTACCTTGCCTACAATGCATTGAATGGTTGGTAGTTTAAAGYTTCCCAATAAAATATTTGGATTAGCATAATCCAGCACCAAATCCATATATTCTCTTAAATGGTTTAATTAAATTTTTCGGGCTATATTTAAAATATATCTCTTTCAGGAAGTAATGCTACGTTTAGAATAGCGTTGACGGTTTTATTTATGGTGTTAACGGGAATACTAAATAAACCTATTTATATTGTTTCATTTATTGTTTGTATAAAAAGAATTTCAATACAAATATATTTTATTACTTTGCAGATTTTAATTGGTTGAAACTCTCTTTGAAATAAATACTACTATGAGTAAAAAGTAGTCAGACTTTGTTCATACCGTAATTTTAAAATTCSTAATTTATACTTCGAAATCTATGTTGTCCTCWCAAAGTAWTCAACCTTGGCCCTAATATACTTGCGCCAACGTTATCCTCCAATCCTCGCAACAGTAGTTAAAGTCAATTTCGGGAGTAGTCTTCAATACGCGTAGTGATTCACGTTTGATATCTTCAATCTTCATCGTCAGTGATAAAAAAATTTAGTTAATAGAAGTCGTAAGAAAGTTCTTTTAACATCTCTTAAATCAGATCTGCAATCAGTTATATGTAAGTGAAATTTAAATATTAGTTTATTGGATTTTATTTTGATTTATTAACAAATTAAAGTATTACAATATTAAATTAATACGTCACATTTCAATGTTTGCTTAATGACTAACTCATCCTTCCTTAATAACTGCTACAGAAGGTCATCTCGATTATTTCACTTCTAACGTATAAGACGTGTAAGAGCGTATTAGAGATTGATTTATTGTTTGAGTAAGTGTAGCAATGTCACTTGTATCTGAAAGTATGCAGGAAATGCCCCTCAAACTAATTTCAACGTTTCTCTTTTGTGTAAACAACTCAATTACAGTTTTTAATTGAGCGCCGTTTTTATTGTCAAGTTGTTGTCAATTGAAGTCTAATTCTGAATTAAGGCTAAGGTGTTAAGTTTGCAAAGAAATTTGTAACACCCAGAAGAAAATGTAATATGTAAAGTATGCGGACGAAATTAAAACATTAAGGTGAAATGTAATAATTATTAGATTTATTATTTCGTTTCAAAAATGTACTAATTGTAGTTTACATTTATGAAGGTTTATACGAATTAAAAAATATTGAGTTTGCTTCGTTATAAGTGAATTATCGCAACCTTGGCCCAATATCTTTGGTAACGTTTCGTTATTTATTTTAAAACTGACTGTAATTGTGCTTGCAGCTTGTAGGATCTCTAATTTTCCTGTACACGGACAATTTGGCACAAAGGATCGCATTAGGGGGGGCCATATTTGGACGTAATTTTTTTGGAAAAGTATAGCTATGTCAACCAAACTCTACAGAGTTGTTTCATTGAGGCATTTYCATATACAGTTCAAAAATGGAAGAAATCGGATAATAACCACGCCCACCTCCCATACAAAGGTTATGTTGAMAATCRCTAAAAGTGCRTTAACCGACTAACAAAAAACGTCAGAAACACTAAATTTTACGGAAGAAATAYCAGAAAGAAGCTGCACCCAGGCTTTTTTTAAAAATTGAAAATGGGCGTGGCGTCGCCCACTTATGGACCAAAAACCATATCTCAGGAAGTACTTAACCGATTTCAATGAAATTCGGTATATAATATTTTCTTAACACCGTGATGACATGTACCAAATATGGGTGAAATCGGTTCACAACCACGCCTGAAATCTCGATTATCACTTATCATGCGAGAGTATAAAATGTTCGGTGACACCCGAACTTAGCCCTTTCTTACTTGTTGTTTTTTTTTATTCAGCGCGTGTAGTTATTTTTATTAACTTTCCTTTTATTATTATGATTATTATTAATTTCTTAATAGTAGGTTCGTTTAAGGATCTTTTTCGTAGATCTTACCGACTGCGCCAGTGAAATTTAATTATTAGTTTATTGGATTTCATTTTAATTTATTAACAAATTAAGGTATTACAATATTAAATTAATATTGCTTAATGACTAACTCATCCTTCCTTAATAACTGCTACAGAAGGTCATCTCGATTATTTCTCTTCTAACGTATAAGACGTGTAAGAGCGTATTAGAGATTGATTTATTATTTGAGTGAGTGTAGCAATGTCACTCCTCCCATCTCAAAATATTGCAATGTCATTGCAGTTTTTTTTATTTTTATTATTTACAAAATGAGTAGAAATAAAATGTTAACAAATTCATACAATGCTTAATAATATTATTAAATACATTAACGCATTTGGTTTTTTTTTTTGTGTTGTACAAAATATTTAATGAAATCAGTTATACATATTTTTTCCTTCTTTTAAACTGGCTTTTGTATTTTCTTACTTTCCTGTTTTTAAACTTTACTACATGATCAGATTCGGTTTGAACAAGTCTTACTCTTTTGTAAGGGCTACTTATTTTATCTAATATTTTCATAGAGGTTTCGGCGCTAACAAAATTCGTATMTATTTCTTTTTCTTGTCGGTTTTGATATATGTTATTTATTATTCGTTCTTTAATTAATTGGGGATTTGGTTTTGGTGTTTTCGATTAAAAAATATGTTATACGG
>NW_017536971.1:213185-214251 GCF_001853355.1 Bactrocera latifrons | reverse complement strand
AGTAATATTTTTGCTTGAAGCGATTTGCAACTTTTTCGATTCCCTGATGCAGTCCTTCGAGGTGAATTTCTATTACTTTTGATTTGAAGGCCGAATAATCTTCAATACTTTCTAATTCCTTCATGGTTCGGTAAATTTTAAATCTGTTTGAAGTGATCAGTCTATTATAAATGTTTTGCAATGGTATAARGTCGTCATCATCTGTCATAAGTATTGTTGTATTTTTGTCTAATAAATGAGTTTTAATTATGTCCTTTATAAACTCAGTTGTTAGTTCCGTATAAGTTATAATAGTAAGATTGTTAGAAAATATTTTGCAAATGTTTGTACAATTTTGGTTAGATCTTATTAGGTTAAGTTGGTTTTTGAATACGTTCAATGGCCTTCCGGCAATTCTAATAAACCCACCGGAGTCTTCGTCAGCGGAATGGATTGTGGCTACATAGTTACTTCATTRACGTTACTTTCTTCAATTTTAACGCGAGATAGCGCATCGGCAACATGATTTTCTTTACCAGGAATTTATTTGATATCAAAATCGTATTGATTCAACCTAATCATCCACCGTTGCAGTTTTGCATTTGGCTCTTTTAAATTATGTAAYCATTGCAGAGGGCGACGATCACTATTTATTAAACATTTTCTGCCATATAAATACGGTCTGAAGTACTTCGTAGCCCATACCATTGCCAAGAGCTCTTTTTCTGTTGCCGAATAATTCAACTCATGTTYATTAAGTGTACGGCTGGCGAAACAGATCGGATGTCCATTTTGGCTTAACACTGCTCCTAGTGCTACATTAGAGGCGTCTGTCGTAAACGTAAATAACTTCTCGTAATTTGGATACGCCAAGATCGGCTCTTTTGTTACTAATAACTTGAAAGTCTCTACGGCTCTGATAAATTCTTTATCTGAATTATTCACTATATTGCCTTCCTTTAAGCAATTTGTTAAGGGTTTTGTTATTTTTGAAAAATTGTATTTCCTTTTCCGGTTTGGGAATCGGATAATTTAAAATTGCTACGACTTTACTAGGATTTAGTTTCATGCCAGAAGGGGTAATAAC
>NW_017536971.1:191524-204097 GCF_001853355.1 Bactrocera latifrons | reverse complement strand
TATAGTTGTCTCTATATAACGATAGATCACTTAACGATCTTTTAATATCAGTATGCGCTCATCCTGATTATATTCGGTACAAAAACTGATTTTGAAATTCAACCTTCATGAAATCTGCTACTTCGATTGAATTTGTCATATCATCGAAAAACACTCGATAGAGCTTCATTGTGAAAAACTAAATTAAAGTTCATCGATATTTTTATAGTAGGAGGAAGTTTCGAAAGCCGGTGTACAGAATTTCAATCAGTTAAACCATACTGCCATCTCGTGTCTCACCTGAAACCTCGTCCGTGTCAAATATCAACCTTTCGATTGCTCATAATAAAATTAATAAGGTATTGGGAAGCTTGTACTCATCCAGCGCATTTTGTTACGCCAACTTTTGCAACCCATTGCACACTTCGTAGCTTCAACGGTTTACCAATGGTGTCTCGCATGCACAGAGTTRTTCTGATTTTTATACTCCTTGATACAGAGTGTTCTAGTTTTCTGCAACTAACGATTGTACCTATCACCTAGAACTAGTTGAGAAAGAGTTATATGTATATTTATAAATGATCAGGGGGACGAGAAAAGTTGAAATCCGGTTGACTGTCTGTCTGTCCGTCCGTACGTCTGTGCGTCCGTGTAAGCTGTAGCTTSAGAAAAAATTGGGATATMTTCATGAAACTTAGTGTGCAGGTTTCTTGGAAAAAAAATTACGTAATCGTAGATGGGCGTGTTCGGACTACTGTCACCTCACAAATCGCCATTAAGTGTCATAAATTAACACTAAATTAAGATATAAAAATGTAATTTGATACAAGGGATTGCTGTAGCAAGAGGTACCTGTGGGTAAAACATTTGGAAAAAGAGGGGGTGACCACAACCTACAACAACCAAATTTGCTAAGATGGAATATTATAAGARCTCCCACCGACAGAGTGAAAATGGATGAAATTGAAAGATAACYCCGCTCACTCCCCATATAACGGCATTRTTCAAACCTACTAAAAGCGCRATAAATCCATAACTAATTACATTTTACCACCGAGATGAGATGAAAGTCGGTGTGAAAAATGGACAATGAGCGTGGCACCGCCCTCTTTTTGGTGAAATCCCGAGATATGACATTTTACCTGTCGGACCAAAAGTTGTCCATAATCGACGGAAAGTGTTCAAGACCCTAGGTACCGAATATGTGAAACCCAGTATATATAGTTGACTTTTGGCCAATAATATCATTCAATTTGTAAGATATGCAAATGACATTTAGAGAATCCTTCCCTAACAATAGTAATTTTCTGTATCAAAAACGGGTTGAATTGTGTCATTACTTCCCTGAGCCCCCATATACCTAATGTAAAGATTTTCGAACTTCAAGGTGAATTTATGCTGGATATATCAGCCAATTCTTGATTCATCTCAATGAAAATGAGAGAACATATATTACTTATAACGCTATATCATTGTGCTTAAAATAGTAACAATTGGGCGAAAACTTTTCCTCGAAATCTGCCAGGTTGTGGTTTGAGACAGTCCCAATTTTTGGAAAAGGCTTGGAATCTACAAATTTCGGTCTTAGGCACCCCTTGTCTGTACGGCAGCAATATTTTCATTACAATCATTACTACCATAAAATGGCAAGAGTGCACAAAAATTTGCAATTAAAGAGCGATTATTTCGATACTAAAATTGAATAATTTGTAAACGTTGTTATTGCGTATACCTTTCCATAATTAAACCGAAAATATTACTGAATACAATGAAACACATGTAARGGTGCAACCGATTTTATACTCTTGAAACTTGCACGAATCAAAGCCGGGGAAACACCTTAAGATGCAAAACGTCAACCAGAGGATCGGAATCCAAGCAATTATATATACATGTATATGTATATAATTCATATTTAGACTCTCTGTTAAAAAAACGAAAACCATTATATARTACATATAAGTATATATGTATATGATGGGACTTGGGGTAGTATCAACCCGATTTCAAAATTTTCCCTGAGATTCCTCACACACCATTAGCAATCATATAGAGTATAGAGTTGTCCATTTTATGAACAAAGATACACTGTTATAAGTAAAGCACGCTCTCTCATTTTCAGTGAGATAACTCTCATGTTGGCCGAAATATGTAGTATAAAGTCACCTGGAAGTTCGAAAATATTTAAATTAAGTATTTGGGAGCTATGGGAAGTATTGAAACGATTCAACCCAATTTCGGCACTTACATATACCATTGTCAGGAAATAATTATCCCTGTATCTCAATAATGAATATATCACATTGACCGATATTTCAACTAAAGATACTGGAATCCAATTATTTGACATATAGGGGCTTGAACAGTTTTTGTTGGAYTTGGACAATTTATGGTCAAAGGCATTATTCTTGCTAAGTTCTATCCAGTTATCCAGTTTGCACTGTAATWTCAGAATTTTAGAAGAATGCTACGTATCGAATTTGTTGAAATCGGTTGGGCGGATCCCGAGATATATGATTTTAAATAATGGGGGCGGTGCACACCCATCCTACAATTTTGACTCCCGGCTTTATTTACGCGTCTTTAGTAGTTTTTAACAGTATCYTTATATGGGGAGTGGGTTAGGTTATCATCGCATTAAAATGAATGAAATCCCACTGTCAAAATTTAGGTATGGTAGCTTTGGTGGTGTATGAGATGTACACTTTAAACCTATTAGATGGCGGGATATGTCCACTTTTTAAAAATTTTGATCTCTCAGGTGCCCCTTGCTACTTCAATCCTCATTGCCAAAGGTCTATATCGACAGTACAGTTCTATTTCTTTTTTAATGCTTAGTTATGGCACTTTATAAAGTTTCCTTCAGTTGTGTTTTGTGGGCGTAGCAGTGATCCGATTTCATCTATCTACGAACTACGCCTTACAAGGAACAGATCTTAATTTTTACTCAATTTACAGCTTACATATACATATGAACGAACGAACAGAAGAGAGTCGTACGGATTTCAACTCCTGTCTTCATTGTAATCATTTATATATATATGTATGTATGTGTAACATATATAATTCTATATCTACTTCGATTAGTTTTAGTTGATACAAACAACAGTTAGGTGAACAAAATTATTRTACTCTGTAGCAACATGCTGCAAGAGAATACATAAAACAGATCATAACATATTATAAATGYCCGAAACGACTTCGAAATGATTTGGTATAGTAACAATAAGTACATTATTTAGTAACCTGTGTCTCGTGGTTTATAAGTCTGATAGGCTTACGCTAAATAGCATTAATAGATAAACTGGAATAACATAATTTACACACTTTTCTCAAATTTTCTTTGGTGTGCTAAAAACCATTCTCAGAAAAACGTAATATTCATATGATGTGCACGAAAACTTTTTAGAACCGTTTAAATGAGRCTGGATGCAAACAAAGCCGAATTTGCATCTTCGAATGATTGCTAGGTCGTAACAAATTCGWTCAATTTCTGAAGTGGATAGAACAAAAACGAACGTGGTCGAATAGCCGTCAGCCGGCGCCACACATATCGATAGYTGCTCGCCAGAAGCGCCGGGAACTTAGTGAGGAGGTTCTTATACATCCATTTAACAATACGTCCCTCAAACCAAGTAACATAATTACTATCTTTTTCTGTCTGTCTTTTCCGGATGAAAAAAATAGGATTTCTATAATAGTGCCGTTATAAATTCTTTTTTAAATATGCTAAATAAATAATTTAAAMGTAATGAATTGTTTTTACTACACCAAACTCACAACCTATAAGAATCAGGTGAACCTGGAGCCAATGCACCCCCCGGACCCCATTCTAATTTCGTTCACAATTAGATTTGACGCCTAAATATGACGTCATGTGACGTACAGACATACCAATACCAAGCTCACCCAATCACCTTCGTTGTGCAGCAGGCACAACATGTGTACATAAAGTGGGGCAGTCCCAGCAGGATTCGATTTGAAAATAAACTCTAAATCACATTATATTATTTTAATACGATTCACATTAGCCTGTCGCTGGCGCTCGTTGAACTAACAAAAGTAATATTTAAAAAAAAAAATAACAAAAAAATGTAATTCGACAATTGATTTACAACGCGAGAATAGAATGGARAACAGAAATTAGGAAAGCTCACACACACAATATTTTACACATTMCTATTCGTACCGCTGCGCTAACGGTTCGTTTGCGGAATTGCTTGCTGTTCGTACGCATCGGTCTGTTTATTTGTGCACCTCTGGGCGCTATTGCCGCTATAAAAAGTGGTGAGTAATACTCAAACGATTCCTCACCTTCCTTCCGCAACTGTTGCACGTAACAACATTGCCACCACTGTACGGGTATATGGAAGCGCAGAGTGCATTTACATTGAAAATTATTATTAAATGAGGTGAATATATACATATATATAATATTTATATACACTTCCCATAAAAAGTCTGCTTACAAGAAATCAACAAAATAACTTGTTGGAAAAATATATTAAYAATAAGTATACTTTTTATAAAACCCAATTTTTTTTAATATTCATTAAAGAAGTAGTTATGTACAGTATATAAAGTGATTTACCGACAATAATATATAATCAAAAGAAAAAAACGGACGAATAGAAAATACAATAGGTGCATAAGTCGAATAAAGCTATTCTTCTTCTGAATTATTCTTGAATTAAGTCGAATATCACTAAAGTTTTAAAACTTCCGAAAGGGGCTTAGGAATGGCATGGACAAWCTTACAGATCTCTTTCGAAGGAATGTGAGCCCATTCCTTGTGCAGCACATCCTTGAGCATATCCTTTGAGGTATTTACATTCCRGTTTATTTCTTACATGCTGTTTAAGATTAAAGTCTGGTCGCTTAACTATGTCTGCAGTATGCTTCGGGTCATTATGCTGTAGAAAATAGAAGTTACTTCGAAAATTCCATTCATCCACTCATGGTTAAAAATTTATTTTTAAGATATTATAAATATATGGTGTATAAATACTAGTTAGTTTAGTTAGTTAGTACTATTTCCATTTAAGGGGGGCTCATTTATTTTGTTATTAGGCGTTATTATGTGTTCTGAATTTAATAACAAACTGTATAGAACAAAAATCTTTCCAAATTTACTGCTTTTACAAAAACAAGTAAAACTGCCACTTTCCGACACTTTTACATTTAGCTATTACGTGGGGAATCCCCAGTTTACTACTTGTACGCACACTTTTTATGCGCCKCCATATAACTTTTGTAAATTTATCCATAATGCTTTGTTGTCAAATTTTCATAAATAAATGTTATTTTTTAAGACAAGAAAAGAATTAAAGCGTGTACGCAAACTTTTTCCGGCGAGTGTACATACATACATATGTATAATCATTGGTGTCGTCTTCGTTGTTGGCGGCGGTTCCCTCTACCGCCGGGATTTTTATGTCTAACAAGCACCAGTTATCACAACAAACAACATCGCAAATGTGAAAACATTCCAGTACCCCTTCATTGTTTCTCTTTATAACAGCAATGGGTAGTGGTGGCTCATGTTCTTGCTGTGAAATGAGGCGAAAGAAAGTGTGGAAATATTTATTTGCCTTTTATTGTTATTCTGTATGCCTTAAGAAAACAGAAAAATTAAATAAAAAACAACTAAGGATGAGCTAAGTTCGGGTGTACCTCGACATTTTCTACTCTTGCAACTTTCAGGAATCAAAGCCGGCGAAATTCCCTCCGGTGCTGGCAAACAAATTAAATAATGGCTAAGTTCGGGTGCAACCGAACATTTTATACTTTTGCAACTTGCAAGAATTAAAGCCAGGGAAATACTTCATATAGAGTAAAGKCAGCCARATGKTCGAAAATCCTGATATTRGTTATATAGAGGTTAGGYGAAGTTTTCTCTCAAATTTATCTATTTTAGGCACAAACATACACTGTTATGAATAAAACACAAAGTCTTATTTTCATTGGGATATATTGGCCTATGTATGCGATACAAAGTCACCCCAAAGTTCGAAAATATTTATATTAAGTATATGGGGGCTAAGGAAAGAACGATTAAACTAATTTTTGACATACAAACATACCGCTATAATAGAAGGATTATCTCCTAATGTTAGTTATATACCATAYATTGACCGACATTTTCGATCAAAGATCAACTAAATAATCATATGTATTTTTTCTTCGATTCAAACATATTTTGGTYATAAGGTGGTACACACTAAAGGCATTATTCGTGCAAAGTTTTCCTGTTAYATTAATTGCTTCTTAATTTAAAATTGAGCTATATAGGAAGTAGGCGTGGTTGTTGTCCGATTTCGTCCATTTTYTCAATGTGACAAAAGAATGTARGAAGAATACCACGTWCTAAATTTTTTCAAAATCGRTCGAGTCCCAAGGGATTTCACCATAAAGTGGGCGGTGCCACGCCCATCGTCAAATAATCCATAAAGCCCTCTCATACCACCTTGGTGGCAGTAGTAGTACTTTTAGAAGTTTTTTGAATTTGGTTGCTGTATCTTAAGTGGTTTCGAATATATGTACGTTGAACTTGTTATACGGCGGTGTAGGCCCACTTTTTGAAAAAAAAAAAAAATTTCCCACAGATGCCCCTTGCTACTGCGATCGATCCACTGTACCAAATTACAGCCTTCTATCTTAAGTTAGTGCTTGGATATGGCTTTTTATGTTTTTGGTTAATGGCAATTTTTGGGTCCAACGTCCATCTACGAACTCGAAATTTATTTTGTATTAAGGAACCTACATATCAAGATTCATCAAGATATCTGAATTTTTGCTCAATTTACAGCCTACACGATCGGACAGACGGACGGACGGATATGCAGATAGTTAACCCCATTTCAACTTTTCTCGTCATTCTGATAATTTATATACATATGTATATATAACCCTATATCTATCTCGATTAGTACAACAATTAGGTGAACACATTAAAAAACWAGTAATACTCTGTAGCAACTGGTCGCAAGAGTATAAAAACATTTTGCTTTTAAACATCCATTCTTCGATGGTATCGTGAATATATTACAATTTTGTATTGTAAAATTTGACTTGGTTTTATTTCTATATTTTAGTTCACGCCAGCTAAAATAATATTAAAAACTTCATATGAGATATGTGTGATATGTGAAAATAACTCGACCGAAGAGGTTACCTGGTTGTTCAATAAGTTTTGTCATTTGATAAGAAAACACACAATTTTATGATTAAAAACACTTTTTTATTATTCAGTATAATCTCCCTGAGCATTAACACACTTACTACAACGATCGTCCAATCTGTGGATCCCATCCCTGAAGAAAGAATCCGGAAGGTCTGCAAAACACGCTTGAACAGCCGTTATGTCCTCTTCATTTGATGAAAAACACTTGCCACGCATACATTTTTGGAGTTCTGAAAACGAGTGGAAGTCTTTGGAAATTTGGTGGATGCGGTGGGTTCTCTAACAATTCGAACTTTAATTGCTCTTGTGGGGTCTTTTTTTCACGAAGTTTTTCCTTAAACTGGTCCAAAAGTTTGCAATGRTATTCAGAATTACTTGTTCTACCAGTTTGCAAGTACTCCACAAACAAAATTCCTCTCGCATCCTAAAAAAAACTGATGCCATAATCTTGTTGGCCGATTTCCGCACACGAACTCGTTTCGAAGCCGAACAACCTGGCTCACACACTCTTTAACCTCTTGTTTTGATTCAGGATCATGGTGATGGAYCCAAGTCTCATCCATGGTGGGGAATCGACGCATAAACTCCACTTTATCCGTTTTAAAACGCTCAAAATGTTGCCGAGACATTCGTTTTTGTTCCATTGTTATTGAATGTGGCACCCATTGTGCACCCAGCTTTTTAAACCCAAAATTTCACTTAAAATATGGCTTACAATGGCTAATGGGATGTGTAGAGACTTTACAAAATCTCTCTCAGACAATCGACGATCTACCAAAACGATTGCCTATATTTTGGATACGATTTCTGGTGTTGATGCGYTGTTTGCACGTCCTTCACGTGGATCGTCTTCAAGGTTTGTACGACCACGTTTAAGTTCAGCAACCCATCTTTCTACTGTTCTAATTGTAGGTGAACAATCATTATACACTTCTACCATTCGTTCGTGAATTTCGTTTGGTTCTAGACATTCAAATAAGAAAGAATTTTAACACTGCACGATATTAAATATATATAATATATATAATAATATATTATATTTTTTCATTGTAAAAAAGAATGATTTGACAGATTGAAATGAAACATACGTTCATATTAAGAGTGTACTAACAAGACAATTTGTGCTAGTAGCAACGCCCTCTCTTATCGAACGACCATTTTTTATCGTAATTCATTGTTCTATGTACATGAAATTTAGACTAAGGTATAGACCAATTTAATTTTTATTCAGCTCTAAACCACATAATATTTAAGATAACTTAAAAACTTATTACAACCAATCCCTGAAGATGGATCACTCTTCACCTGCACAATGCGATCTATCACAAACCGCCTGAAACCATTACATTTTTGAGCACTCAAAACATCGATTTGATGAGTCATCTTCCATAAAGTGTTAACTTGGTACCGAACCAGATCATAAAAAATAAACTAATGGCGGGATTCTGTAACCAGTCTCTAGACTCTATTTGAGACATTTTGTGGTAAAATCTCAATTTGTGACTAGTTACTATTCACTAAACAGTCTCTAGCGTTAGTCTTAAAATATTGCCTCAAATTTGAGACCTGGTAGTTAGCAGTGACAAAGCCAAAAAGAACTTTTATCTGCCATTTTGAATATACTGAATAGAAATCAACATAGATATTAATCGATTGTCGTTTTTTTATATTTTGTAAGCAACTCAAACACGAAAAGGTTAAAAATAAATAAATTTTACATAAATTTCGTTAATATTATGAAACAAAGTCAACATATAGTTTTATTTTTATTGATAATTATGATTTTTGACTATGTTATAGAAAATTTAATATTTGTTATCGACATATTTATTTTCATTCAAGTATAAAAACATCTCTGAATAATGAAATGTAATAGAGTTTGTGACTATCACTTACAGAAAAGCAAAACCGTCTCAAGTCTCAAAAATGTAGAGACTTGATACTGTATCACAGTACAGAATCGCACGGTAAGACTGTTTTCGACAACAGAAGTGGCGGTTGATGCGTCCAAAAGACATGTTTTGGAGTTACCTCAATCAATGTGGCAAAAGTGCTTCGACAATTGGTTGAAACGCATGCAAAAGTGTATAGATCTTAATGACGATTATTAAAAAAATAACCTTAAAGAGATTTTTGATGATTAAAATTTGTTTYTGTTCTCGAATCCCGAAATACATATGAAAGACAATCTACGATTGACTCGACTTTTATCTATTTTTACCACGACTACATACAATTAAATGTCACATACTAGTAAAATGCTTCCATGGCTTCGTCAAGGCACCTCACATACAATCACTAGTCTATGTCAAGTTTTCGGCAATTTTTATGTTTTAAGTAAAACACGCTCTCTCAAGTTCGAAAGTTTTTGCATTACGTATACGGATATTAAAGGAAGTATTAATCCGATTCAACCCAATTTTGATATGCACGGATACTATTAATAGGAAAAATTTCCAAATTTCAATTATACAACACTGACCGATATTTTCTGGCAGAAGTCAACTTAAGTACTGGGATTGRAATATTCAGCTTTAACAGTTTTGATTCGATTTGAACAATCTATGGCTATTGACATACTTCAAGGTACTATGCGGCTAAGTTTAATCTCGTTATATTTATTGCTTCTTAATTTGTGTACGGGAAAGTTAAAAAATCAAAAGGAGTTTAAAATTGTTGTCCGGTTCGTCTATTTAAATCGTTTATTGTCGCACTGTGACTTAGAAATGTAAAAATGCACCGAATCGTGATGTCGTGAAATYGGCTGAGAAAGTTCAGAAATATGTGATTTCACATAAAATATAGCGGTGCCACTCTYTCATAAACCTGTCTAATACCATCTCGGTGATACAATTTAAGATTTCTGGAGTTTTTAGTTATTAATTTRTCGCGCTTTTAGTAGCTTTTGTCGGTACGGTTCTATGGGTAGTGAGTGAGGTTATGAAGCGATTTAGAGGGCGGGGCCACACATAGTTATTTAGCTTACAAGTGGCCATTGCTATGACGAACTCCTGTGACCAACTGCTGTTGCATATCTTAATTCAGTGCATACGAGTAGTTATGGCACTTCATAGGTTTTTGTTTAATGACATGGCAATAATTCTATTTCGCACATCTACGAGCTCGTCCGTACTTTTTTGCTAAGGAACATACATATGTACCAAGTTTCATTCTCTTCTTCTTGATTGGCGTAGTCACCGCTTACGCGATTATAGCCGAGTTAACAACCGCGCTCCAGTCGTCGACTCATCCATTGTTGACATCGTCCAAGCCTCTGCACCATATAGCAGGACGGGAGTTATGAGTGACTTATACAGTTTGGTTTTTGTTTGTCGAGAGAGGACTTTGCTTCTCAATTGCCTACTGAGTCCGAAGTAGCACCTGTTGGCAAGAGTTACCCTGCGTTGGTTTTCTAGGCTGACATTGTTGGTGGTGTTTACGCTGGTTCCAAGATAGACGAAATTATCTACAACTTCAAAGCTATACTGTCAAAAGTGACGTGAGTGCTAAGTCGGGAGTGCGACGACTGTTTGTTTGATGGCAGGAGATATTTCGTCTTGCCCTCGTTCACTGCCAGACCCATTTGCGTTGCTTCCTTGTCCAGTCTGGCGAAAGCAGAACTAACGGCGCGGGTGTTGAGGCCAATGATATAATATCATCGGCATACGCCAGCAGCTGTACACTCTTATAGGAGATGGTTTCTTCTCTATTTAGTTCTGCAGCTCGAACTATTTTCTCCAAAAGCAGGTTGATAAAGTCGCACGATAAGGAATTGCCTTGTCTGAAAGCTCGTTTGGTATCGTACGGATCGGAGAAGTTCTTCCCGATTCTGACGGAGCTTTTGGTGCTGCTCAACGTCAGCCTACACAGCCGTATAAGTTTTGCAGGGATACGAAATTGAGACATCGCGGCATAAAGGCAGCTCCTTGTCTTGCTGTCGAAAGCAGTTTTGAAATCGACGACGAGGTGTGAGTGTCGACTCTCCTTTCACGGGTCTCTTCCAAGACTTGGCGCATGCTGAATATCTGGTCGGTTGTTGATTTTCTAGGTCTGAAGCCACACTGATAAGATCCAATCAGTTTGTTGACGCTGGGCTTCAATCTTTCACACAATACGCTCGATAGAACCTTATATGCGATATTGAGGAGGCTTATCCCACGGTAGTTGGCGAAGATTGTGGGGTCTNAGCTCGAACTATTTTCTCCAGAAGCAGGTTGAAAAAGCCGCACGGTAAGGAATCGCCTTGTCTGAAACCTCGTTTGGTATCGAACGGCTCGGAGAGGTCCTTGCCGATTCTGACAGAGCTTTTGGTGCTGCTTAACATCAGCCTACACAGCCGTATAAGTTCTGCAGGGATACGAAATTGAGACATCGCGGCATAAAGGCAGCTCCTTGTCTTGCTGTCGAAAGCAGCTTTGAAATCGACGAAGAGGTGGTGAGTGTCGATTCTCCTTTCACGGGCATTTTCCAAGAATTGGCGCATGCTGAATATCTGGTCGGTTGTTGATTTTCCACGTCTGAAGCCACACTGATAAGGTCCAATCAGTTTGTTGACGGTGGGCTTCAATCTTTCACACAATACGCTCGATAGAACCTTATATGCGATATTGAGGAGGCTTATCCCACGGTAGTTGGCGCAGATTGTGGGGTCTTCTTTTTGGAGGATTGAGCATAGCATACTTAAATTCCAATCATTGGGCATGCTTTCGTCCGACCATATTTTACAAAGAAGCTGATGCATTCTCCTTATCAGTTCTTCGCCGCCGTGTTTGAATAGCTCGGCCGGCAGTCCATCGGCCCCGCCGCTTTGTTGTTCTTCAGGCGGGTAATTGCTATTCGAACTTCTTCCTGGTCGGGCAATGGAACGTCTGCTCCATCGTCATCGATTGGGGAATCGGATTCGCCTTCTCCTGGCGTTGTGCGTTCACTGCCATTCAGCAGGCTGGAGAAGTGTTCCCTCTATAATTTAAGTATGCTCTAGGCATCGGTGACTAGATCACCTTTGGGGGTTCTACAAGAGTATGCTCCGGTCTTGAAACCTTCTGTTAGCCGCCGCGTTTTTTTTTCGAGCAGTACCCCTGTCGGCCAGCTTATCAAGCTCTTCGTATTCAAGCATTTCGGCTCTTTCTTTTTCTGTCTGCAAATGCGTATCGCTTCCCTCTTCAACTGTCGGTATCTATCCCATCCCGCACGTGTTGTGGTCGATCGTATCGTTGCGAGGTAGGCAGCCTTTCCGAAAACCAATGGTTTCGGTTGCGGCTGTACGTAAAGAGTTTGAAATGCCGCCCCACAGTTCCCTTATACCGAGTTGTTGACGAGTGCTCTCAGAGAGCACGAGTGCAAGCCGAGTAGAAAATCGTTCGGCTGTCTGTTGTAATTGCAGCTTCTCGACGTCGAAACTTCCTTGTGTT
>NW_017536971.1:188418-191303 GCF_001853355.1 Bactrocera latifrons | reverse complement strand
CTCGTGGAGGCTGAATTTACCGACCGTAGTGCCAAAGATACCTTCTTTGCCCACCCTGGCGTTAAAGTCGCCAAGCACGATTTTGACATCGTGGCGGGCAGCTCTCATAAGTGCTTTCCAAGCACTCATAAAAGGCATCTTTGGTCACATCGTCCTTCTCTTCCGTCGGAGCGTGGGCGCAAATCAGCGGTATGTTGAAGAGCTTCGCTTTTYGCTACTCGTCTCTGTCCTTGTCTTATGGATTATTTTGAGATGATACATACAACCGTTTSATGAACAAAACTATTATACTCTGTAGCAATATGTTGCAAGAGTATAAAAACGTACAATATAATCTTAATTGCTACAGTGATATTGCTGGCGTGCTTTTTAGCTTACATGAGGCTTATAACATATAACATGCGTGTAGTATGTACGTTCATATGTACATATACACATGGACACATGTCCGTTAGTATATTTATTCATTTATAGCCGAAATAAATTTGAGTTTTTCTTTTTGTTGTATAACATAAATTATAAATGCAGATTGTTTTGTTAGTTGTTWAAAAAATGGAACTTGAGAATTTTGTGATTTATTGTTGCAAATAATTTCGGATCCTACTCTGTTAAGAACTACTAAAATCAAGATTATTGTAAAAATGCAACAGAAATCTAAAGTTTTACACCCGCGATCATGAGAAAGAGCTTTATAGAAGCCGCCGACATTTAAGTGAAAACCGATATCTCGGGATCTGCTCGACCGATTCCCACAAATTCGGTAAAGAGTATTATTTTGATATTTCTATATTACAGTGCGAAAATGGTCAAAATCAGACTCCAACCATGCTGACTTCTCATGTAGCACAGTTTTAATTTCCATCTGATTSTTTCACATTCTAGTATTCAAATTATGCACGAATACTTTTCTATAAATGTGTCAGCTTATGATCAAAAATTATGTAAATCGGGTTAAAACTGTTCAAGGCCCCAGGTRTCGAATATATGGACACATGTTTCTACTGCTAACTTTTTATTGAAAATATAGGTCAATCTGTRACATATATTGTAGAGACTTTATCTGATAATAATATGTCAAAACTTCCGGTTAGCTTTATACCACATATATTGGTTAGTATGACAAAATTAAGTGAASGTATAATTTTAGATATACTATAGTTTAATACCGACAATATGTGATGTTGGACTACGAATTAGTCAAATCCTCATATACWACGTAGAAAACTATTATATAACTATTCTGAAWGCAATCTCAATGGAACGTATATTGGTTATTCTTCGTGCAAAAAAAAAAGGTTAATGTTAGAACATATGCCATATTACRTAAAATACACATTAGTTACACATTTTTCATATTTTCACTTTATTTCTTTATTTTTCAGGTAAGAGTTCCGACTTAAACTACTTCAGGATATGCAATATATTTAAAAAATTAAAGTTACTTGGTAAGTTAGTAATATAAGAATGATGTTAGTTCAGCGCTCTAAGATAATTCGAACCATTTTTCTTCAACGCAATGCATGAAAAAGCTATTATCTAAATTTCTCAGCAGATCTAAAGCGAGAACTGAAAATCTAAAGCCCTTGACAATGTAGTGTGCTCTACAAATTATTTTTAATTAAAGTACATATTTTAACCCGTTGGTACAAATTTATCGTGGTAGCAGTAATAGCAGGCTTTCAACACTGTTTGTAGTCGCAATATCGCCATTATATTTATTCTGCCACCGCTCATTATGACCTCATTCCGCCAAATACTAGTTTTCTACTTTATTTCTGCCTCATCAAGAACAGACTACCGCTCCTTCAGCTCAGTTCAAGTACGTAAGCGTATTCTGTGTGTCAGAGTGCGCGGGTATGTGTGAGAAGCAATTAAAATAAAACTCAGTTTGAGGTTAAGATCGACGCCTATTCGGGCATTCTTATAAATTCAAGCACAAAAAAATTTATGTGAATTATTTGGATTGCAGCCGCGACTCTTCTCGCATTGTACCAAAGATTTTTAATTCCAGTGTACAGCAGCAGCGCCTTTTATTGCTGCTTTCGTTGTCAAGTACATTGTTCTCGCGCCGCTGCATCATCAAGAGTACGGGGTTCGCRTGTAGGCACAAAAGCTGGCCACGAGCTGCGACTGAGTGGACCTCCCAAGAAAAAAACAGTCATAACAAAGCTACATAATAAATCTTAAACGCTAAGCCAAATCGACAAATCGCTTCTCACCAGCTACCGAAGCCACTATCTTCCCTTCGTTCGTTTGCCTTTGTCCTGTACGTACTACATATACAGTGTCTCACAGCCAAAATGATGCAGCACTGATATGTAGTAGCACTTGACAAAAAAAAAAAAAATTTCATCTCAAAAAAATGAAAAATTTAGCTATTTTGTTATTTGATATAAGCATATATTTTCTTGTAAAACACAAAATCAACTCAAATTTAAATTTTTTCTGAAACGGTTAGCAAAAATTCACACACTTGCAGAAAATCAAGCTAAGCTAAGCACAGCGAAAGTGATGCACTGAAGTTTACCGTTAGTGTAGACGGCTTGGCGGGAATTTCCGAATGTCAGCTATTATGTAACATTAAAATAACTGAATTAGAAACAATATTTGATAGTTTTTGCATTCAAGTGTCGACATTTACACAGTGCAGATCAAAATGGGTCGTCAAACAACAGTTGAAGTGCGTGAATTAGTTTTAAAACATTATAAAGATGGCCAACGAAAAATCGGAGAAGCAGTGAAATTGAGCCACGGAACTGTGCAACATATCATTGAACGCTACATTCGTGAAAATCGTGTAGAAAATAAAACTAAAAAGGCCCATAATAAAATTTTTAATGAAGTGCTCCAGCATTGACAAATGATGTGGAAAAATATCTCGGAAA
>NW_017536971.1:157612-187563 GCF_001853355.1 Bactrocera latifrons | reverse complement strand
TTAAGTTTTGTTAAAAAAAAAAATCGATTTATGTATTTGCTTATTTAGAGATTGCATCATTTTCGCTGTGAGGTAAAATTTAAGGCTGAATTCGTTTTTTTGTTTTTATTAAATGAAATAACAGTAAAATGTGAATTTTAAAAATAATATTTAAAAAAATACATCTGCCACTAATAATTGGCACTYATAAACAAACAAGTTTTGGCTTTAAAATTTCTAAGATAGCTGCATCATTTTGGCTGTGATTCACTGTACAAGTATATTTCGCCAAAGCGTTTGCTTTACGCTCGATCGCGCACTGACGCTGCCGCTACCCATTAATTGCATTAATGCCAGCGGATTTTATGAATTGTGCGAGTTCACTTCATCAATTGTTGTTGTGGTTGGTTTGGGGCTGCAACGCTTAGATTTGCGGTGGCTATCGACGATGCCAGCGGATTTTATATTCCTTATTTATGTTCAGTTATCCGAGTTTTTGCGGGTGTTTTCTTCGGACTTGTGAGATTTTCTARCGTCACTTGCTTGTATATAAGTATATAATAAAAAATATCACCAACATAGCACTTTACAAAATATATGAATGTATATATTCGTATAAACGTATTTAAGTATTATTGTTTAGATATCTGATGTTTAGACACATATGAAGGGATTCGGTCTATAAGTTTCTTCTCTGAATTAATACCCCTATTGTGTGAAGGTACGCTTCACCCTGACTATAACAAATTTTGTATTGCGGATGGGTAATGAAGCCAATATAATTGAAAATTCTGATGACGATCTGTAGTTTATGGACTTACCGTGAGATTCTGTTCCGTGATATAATCTCAAGTCTCTAAATTTGAGATTTTAGGTTAGAGACAATTTATGACAATTTACACGATTTTGTTATTATTATTATAAATATGTCGATAACAAATATTAAATTTTCTATAACATAGCCAAAAAACATAATAATCAATAAAATCAATAAAAATAAAAATATATGTTGACTTTGTTTCATAATATTTATGATATTTATGTAAAATTGATTTATTTTTAACCTTTTCGGGTTTGAGTTGCTTACAAAACATAAAACAACGACAATAGATTAATATCTATGTTGATTTCTATTCAGTATATTCAAAATGGCAGACCAGAGTCCTTTTCAGTTTTGCGACCTGCTAACTATCAGGTCTCAAATTTGAGGAAACATTTTGAGACTAACCCTAGAGATGGTTTAGTGAGTAGTAACTAGTCACAAATTGAGACTTTACCTGNCATTTTGAGACTAACCCTAGAGATGGTTTAGTGAGTAGTAACTAGTCACAAATTGAGACTTTACCTGGAAATGTCTCAAATAGAGACTAGAGACTGGTTAMAGTATCCCGCTATTAAATTATACTTAATAATTTTGTATGTTCAGACATCCGTCTATATGGACATAATAATTGACAATAATTTATTTAACAAGCAATCTGATAGAACTATTGATTATTTTCCTGTAACATTTCAGACCGCTTTCCTGCGGCACAAATATCGAAAGCTTACATAGCGCACTGAGCATYGATAGATGTGYCGTACGWTTTTAGAGCGGAAGAGGGGACTAAAAATTCAATATCTTTKKAATGGCATGAATGAACAAACAATTTTTTGCAGATTATTAAGGTGAACATTTTCCGCCCTGTGTCATATAATATTCAGTTTTTTTAGCGTGAAGAACACATACAAATTTTTAATTGTTTAACAAAAAATTATGTAAAATATTAATATTTACGCAAGTGCACTGAAAAATATCTATAATATAACACAAACATTTTTCTTTGAMTTCACAARCTTTCATCGAYTTATGTGTAGTAGTTTATGAGAAAATAGTTTTACAATTTTATCATTCTCTAAATTTCAACCTTCAATAACTTTAACAAAAAAATTAATTTTGACAAAATATTTATGTCACGAGGTATTGGTGATTTTGAGAAATTTTCATGGACCACTTGACGAGGTTGACCCAATAGTATAAATTGTTCGGTTACACCCGAACTTAGCCTTTCTGTATTTGTTTGAGTGACAGTCTTTTAAAAAGCTTTTCTCAAAATAAAATTTTTTAAGTTTCTTGTAACTCATCTGACCGATTTGTTTTTACAGAGTTACATTCTAGGAGTTAGATGGATATTAAACGCCGTCATATTTTTTATAGGTTGCCACAATATTTGCCTTCCAAACACTTTGAGAAAGGTCGATGAAGCCTGGTTTCAAACGATTAACTGGAACTTAAATAAGTAAGGAAGGGCTAAGTTCGGGTGTCACCGAGCATTTTATACTCTCGCATGATAAAGTGGTAATCGAGATTTCAGGCGTGGTTGTGAACCGATTTCACCCATATTTGGTACATGTCRTCCGGGTGTTAAGAAAATATTATATACCGAATTTCATTGAAATCGGTTGAGTAYTTCCTRAKATATGGTTTTTGGTCCATAAGTGGGCGACGCCACGCCCATTTTCAATTTTTAAAAAAGCCTGGATGCAGCTTCCTTCTGACATTTCTTCCGTAAAATTGAGTGTTTCTGACGTTTTTTGTTAGWCGGTTAACGCACTTTTAGTGGTTTTCAACATAACCTTTGTATGGGAGGTGGGCGTGGTTATTATCCGATTTCTTCCATTTTTGAACTGTAAACAGCTATAGTAGCTTTCGAGATATGTACAAAATCCAAATATGCCCCTCCCTAATGCGATCCTTTGTGCCAAATTTCATTTTAATATATTTATTTATGGCTTAGTTATGACACTTTAAAGGTTTTCGGTTTCCGCCATTTTGTGGGCGTGGCGATTTTGCCCATCTTCGAACTTAACCTTCTTAGGAGTAAAGAAATACGAGGACCAAGTTTCATCATGATATCTCAATTTTTAGTCAAGTTACAGCTTGCACGGACGGACGGACAGGCAGACATCCGGATTTCAACTCTACTCGTCACCCTGATCACTTTGGTATAATAACCCTATATCTGACTCTTTTAGTTTTAGGCTTACAAACAACCGTTATGTGAACAAAAATAGAATACTCTCTTTAGCAACTTTGTTGCGAGAGTATAAAAAGGAAAAGTATTTAGGAAATCGTTGAATAAGATAATGGACATTGGCTTTTTTTATCGCTATTGCGATAGTCGCACTAGATCGCCTCGAATACAACCTTCTTCGCATGTTTTTACCCAGAGTGAACGAATAATTTCGGTTTTGCATGCCAATCAGACCTCTCACACCTGTATGTAGTTGATTGGCCTTATGTTGTTGTTGTTATTGTAACGGCAGAGTTCTGCCGAGTTGACAGTCCTTGGCCGGATAAAAATCCGGGTCCGTTCCGGTTTCCGTAGATCCGACTGTCGTGGGAACGGTTGATTGGCCTTATCTACTTCGCTGYTGGTCGGTTTGCTGTCTATCGAAAGGTTGTCACAGATTACTTTCGTCATAGTCGTTTTCGCTTGTCGATCGTAAGCTCAATAAAATTAGTGCCAAATAAAAAGTACACTGGCCAACATTATGTCATAGTCGTGCTGCTTTTGAAATTAGATGATAAGGCATAGTACTAGGGCTGATAAGACGTAGGACGGGAATGACAAGTATCCACTACCTATRGTAATTATTTATCTTAAGTTGAATATGATCAAGGTTGGCACGATCATAACCAAACGACTATCACAAAATGACATTTTGTTAGTGCGTTTACAGCGGAACAAACCGAATCAGCGAGACTAAATATATGGGCGTGCAAATAAATATATCGAAATTAATAATATACTATTTCAGATTGTGTAGCAATTAGGTTTATCGTGGCTTTCKGGCATCGTAAGTTSTCGTTTTACACTCTTCGTTTKTGCGTGTTAGTGACAATCCRGGTGTATGCGTATAATATCATTTACGCTCCTTTAGCGCATGTTAAAGTTTTGACCATTTCGGAAAATGGCGGAGGATACAGATCCAGGAATTTAGATGGGTTTTGGTGACAGTTGATGCTGTTATATCTGGTGAATCCATCGCTTCGGGCTAGCGTGTAAATCTATGAGACAATAACGATTTCCATCGGGTGGTAGAAATGGTCCGATTAGGTCGCAATGGGTGTGTGCAAAAGACGCTGTAATAGCTTCGATCGAATAGTTAAATTTTGCTCACGCCGCAAAGAACGCCCAGCAAAATTTCTGCTATCGCGCTGGATACCAGGCCAAACAAATTGTACTTTTACCAATCGTGCCGTTCCCTTTGCACCCTATAATTTAAAAGTTTCGAATGTCGGTGGTGAACTGCAGTATGACGTCGGGTTGACGGATCCCTATATCAGAAGGAGAAGAAAAAGTGGTTGTATAGTCCCATCCACAAATTTCATATGGCGCCAGCTACGACATTTCGGCATTGCGCAATGGATGGGTCATTAATATACAATTGGATAGTTATTTACATGAGACGTATGATATTGTCGAAAGGGCAGTTTTGGGTTTTCAGTCCGTTCAGTATGATGCGAATTTAGAAAGCAAGCATCATTAGAAARCATTTCAATCCCTTGACAATAATTTTTGATTAAAATTACGTAAAGTGTCAATGTTTCGGTTACATCTTTGGTGATAGAATGCCGAGAGATAGTACTTCTGAGACAGGAAATTTTTATTTCTTAACGATAACAGTTAGATTGTTCCCTCATTCTTTGAAAATTTCATCCAGATAAACAAACCCGAACTAAAGGTGATATGCATAATACGTAAATTTATTTACATATGTATATGAACWTGGAGATATACCTTCGGAGAGGATTATCGTGCGAAATAGGCATCAGTTATCAATCAGGAACCGTTACTGCATTTAGTGCTGGTCACGTACCATCTGATTATCGTACCATGTGTGCTTTTCCATTTAGTACTGCATGAGCGACAAATACCTAGTTTCATCAGCAAATCAAGTCGAGCTTTCGCAGCGTTTAGCTTTTCGTTTTTTTAGTGAATTTAGCGGATGGTATTGGGTGATATCTCTTCAAATATGAAAGTGTAGAATTCGATTTAAAAGATTATATAAAAAATATGTGCATTTCTCTAACTTTTTAGCCATGTCTAAAAACTTGTCGCTTTTATACCCTCAATACCTTTATACCCACAATATATTTTCACAAAAGTTGGCTCAGGCTATTTTCTAAAACAGCAATGTAATCTCCGAAAAAATTGTTCAGATCGGTTGACGATAGCATATAGCTACCATACAAACTGGATGATCGGAATCAAGTTGTTGTAAGGAAAACTTTCACATTTCACAATGTATTTTCATTAAATTTGGTACAGATTATTTTCTAATGCAAAAATTTAATCTCCGAAGAAATTGTTTAGATCGGTTAACTATAGCATATAGCTGCCATACAAACTGAGTCATCAGAATAAAGTTGTCAAGTGTATGGAAAACTTTCACATTTGACGTAGTATCTTCACGAAATTTGACATGGATTACTGCTTAAGGTTACAATATAATCTCCAAAAAAATTGTTCAGAACGAATTACTATAGCATAAAGCTTCCATACACACTGAACACAAAGTTACTAACAGAAATGCACCTTTGAAGGGTATTTTGTTTCGGTGCAACCGAAGTTAGCGTTTTTACTTGKTTTTGTCTAAATATATACCCAACATATTAAACTTAGCTGCTTTGTTAGTGTTTATTTTTCATTTGAGTTATTATGATATAAATATTGCGGACAGTAGAGAAAATGTAGTAATGATGTTAAGTGATTCTTTGACCTATAATATTATGTAAATTTGCTTTAAACTGATTGTCAACAACTACATCTTTGGAAGAAAATTTTTGTGAAAAGACGTTTATAATATAATGTAATATTACAATACAAAATCATTGATAATTGCATCGCCAGGCATTGCGGCTACTTTGCTAGATTACGGGAGAAGCGCGCACAGTAGAGCGGGCTAATTTRCAAGGAGTCGGTATTTGAGATATTCGAATGAAATTTATTACGTAGGTGTAGGTGCATTTCGATATTCTATTGATAATTTTTCTAAATCTTTCATATCGGACAACTATATCACATATACTTAGCAACCATTTTGACCGGAAAATTCAAAAGAGAAAYGGAGGACCACGTTTTTCAAATGATAATGTTAGAATGTACGATASGAATAGAAACGAATAAATATTATTGTTAAAAATTAAGAACGATCTACCGTTTTTCATTATCTCAATTGCTATCATTTATATATTTATATTTATTTGTGCTTAAKAACAATTCGACGAAAATAATCCACGGGGTTATTGTTACACCGGAAATAACGTTTTCGTTTTTATTCATAAATACAATTATAGTTTACATACAATGTATACGTAAGTCAAAGCAACGCGTCGACGGCTAGTATATAGTATGTATAACTCTATATCTATTTCGATTAGTTTAAGGTGTTACAAGCAAAAATATTATATCTTGACATCTTGCTGGAGCATAAAAACAATTTATAATGTAAACAAATAAATCAAAGTACCTAAATTACAGTTGTTCAACTAAATAACTAAGTTATTAAATTGGTTGGGCCACCAAACAAACCGGCTGAGTTCAAAACTTTCTGTTTGCCGCAAGCGATAATTGCAAGAATGCCCAACATCTTTCATTGAACTTATTGGAGGCATTAAAATCCTAAATTCACTCCTTTCATCTCAGACAACAGACAGTTTGAACGGTTTCTGTAYGAAATGAGCCTAACTCGCGWCCACTATAAGAGGATGTGACAATAAATGCTACGCCATCCGTTTGGGCGGCGAAGTGGACAGACGGTTATGTTTGGCTCAGGTATGGGTTTGTTTGTAATTTGCTTATCTTGATTGGTGATAAAAAATGAACGAGCATGTAACGCGCAAATTCTTTTACTGCCTCCAGCGCGGTGCACCTATCACGCTTCGCATCTGTGCAAGCGGCCAGGAAGGTACGTGGCYGTGCGATATGTATGTGTGAACGGGTAGAAGGACAGGCTGGCTGGCAGACTGTACAAACATCTTGCTACTGCATCTTTTAGTCGTTCGTGTTTGTTTCTTCAATGTTTTCTTCCCGTTTTGCTTATCCATTGTAGGTGCAAAGTGTAAACATAACAAGGATAACGACTTGCGATAATGCCATAACGATACGCTCATATCAGGCGGGCACTTCGCATGCCGGAATATAAAGTAAATAAATTTATGGACAATGCGATAGTGCGATGAACGGCGATAATGATGGCTTTATTTACACACCAGTTTGCTCTTTATGACTCCGGTGGCCAGCCATGATGTTGGAAGGAGGCTGAGTGGCTAAATTGGTGAAGAAGTACAGTTGTCTTTGCGAAATGTGGCAGACTAAAGTGGCTTTTGTTCATTTATGGTGCATTAATTCCAATGAAATCTTATACGATATGCTATTTCTTTTGATGACGRCTGATTTTATGAACGAAATCGTATTTTTTATTTTGTAGATTAATTTATCAATTTCCTTTCATAAAAACRGAGACATATGAGATACTGATTGCGATTTCATTTGTATTTCTTAGCTTGTTAATGCAATTAGTAATAATTAAGGCTATGATATATATCTGAGGCAAGTCGCAATTAAGAATAATTYGATTTAGCTTTCATCTATTCTTGATATTTCTAACTGAGTTCAGTCTGAGGATTTGTAAAAAGAAGTAAGTGTTTGAAGTAGTTTCAACTTAATTTGTAATTTAWGTTTTCTAGAAATTTATTACTTTTATACTCTTGCAACCAGTTGCTATASAGTATTCTAGTTTTCTTCACCTAACGGTTGTACGTATGATATAAAACCAATCGAGATAGATATAGTGTTACATATGTACATATATATAAATAATCAGGATGACGAGAAAAGTTAAAATCAGGTCCGTCCGTCCTTCCGTCCGTGCAACCTGTAACTTGAGTAAAAATTAAGATATATCGTGATGAAACTTAGTATGTGGGTTCCTTAATACAAAAAAAAAAAAAAACGCGCAAGTAGGCGTAATCGGACCACTGCTACGATCGGAAATCGTCATTAACCGAAAACATAAAGAGCCATAACTAAAAACAGAATTAAGAGGCACCTGTCGGCAAATGTTTTTTGGGTCTGGCTGCGCCCTTTAACAAATGTAATGGAAATATCACCTGAATCACTTGAGCTACAACAGCCAAATTTGCTGAGTAAAAATTGTGTAAGAATTTCTATCGACAGTGTGAAAATGAATAAAATCGGGTGAAAACTCTACACACTCCCCAGAAMACGGTACTGTTRAAAACTACTAAAAGCGCAATAAATCAATAACTAAATATATAAAAATTATTAGGTATTAAAATGATTTGTAGGAGCCAGTGTAAAAATTAGACGATGGTGGTGGTTGCATCATTCTTATATTCCTATGTCACAGTGTGAAAATGAACGAAATCGAATAACAACCACGCCTACTTCCCATATAACACAATTTTAAATTCCACTTGATTCGTTCAAATTCCAGTACACAAATCAAGAAGGAATTTTTATTATGGAATAAAACTTTGCACGAATAATGTCTTTAGTGTGTGCCACTTTTTGACCGAAAATTGTTTAAATCAAATAAAACTGTTGAAGCACCTAGGTACCGAATATTTAGACCCCGATACTTATTGTTGACTTTTGATCTATGCATAAATAGTACAGAAAGGCCAAAATAACAAAGTTCAAATTGTTCTACTCAATTCTGCCGCAATTTATTGAGGATTACACCTCTGCAATGCGTTCCTGCATTCTATAATTAAAACCATATTCTAGTATTTTGTATATGTGTGACTTTGTATAATTTGTGCAGCATGCCTGATATACTCTGAGCGGTTTCTACAATCGTAATTTAGAAGTCATTGCAAATTCACATAAATCGTTAATTCTTATAAACCAGAAATAAAAACGAACGTTGGATTCCTCGCATCCAAAGCATAAAATAAAGTATATGTAGGTATAAAGTTGACCGCCCATGGCGAGAGCGCAAACAGGGGATAAAGTCGAAGAACTGCTGTGCTGCTAGCAACGCTCAACACTAGGGTGTCTGCCCTTTGTCACTGCCAACCAATTCATAGAATGTACAACAGCACTTCAAATCAGACAGCCAAACCAGGAAGGGCGACTAATCTGTCAGATGGTAGGCTCAAAATRAAAACAATAAAAAATGGATGTTGTCGAGATATTTCAAATTTCTGTAAGATAAAATCTAAATAATCGAAGTGATAAAGTTCCAAAGTAAATAAAGATGATGCGGGCAATGGTAGTTATGCGCATGTATTCCATAGGGGAATCTCAAAGAAATGCTCATCGAATTTGAGTTACTTAATATTTTCGAAGAGCTCTTGACCAATACATACATAGTATACACACATATTGAATATTATAGACCGGATATATAGTAAATGCATACATATATTCGCCAACTTCTTTACTGCCACTTTCGTATTTTGCTAACTGTGTCCTACCTAAGTGTTTTTTATGTTTACTGGCAATTTTGTTGTTGTGTTTTTAAACCCTGACATACATGAACGTAAATAGACACATTGTTAAATAGATTTTCGGTTATTTCTGCTGCGGGTATTGCTGCTGCCACACAATCGCATGCTCAACGTCACATCCCGTCCACCTATTTGCTCAATTATACATCACACTCACTATCTGTTGGATCGTTCTACCGCTCACCTTGTGTGTGGCTCTGAGTTGTCCCGTATATCCGTGCATGTTGTGTCTTCTATTATTACTCCATTGTTGTTGATGACATCGTTCTTTCTTTTGTTGCTGTAATTTGTTGTTTACTTACAAGCACAATTTGATTTGCGAGAATTGCTGACCTGTTCCTCAAGCCCAGCATATATTCACTATAGCGAACAACGGTACCAGCAGCAACAATTATATGAAGCAATATCGTGAGGAATGTACTCCGTGTGTTTGTAACGATTGTAAGGATAATAAGCGTTGTGTCAGTGAAATCAAATGAGATATAGCATGAAGATGTTGGGCGGAAAAAAAAATCAAATAAATTTGAGAAGTTGCTGCACGGTATTAGACAGTTTTCTACACAGAACAGCGCAAAGAAGTRTCAGTGTCACAATACAGATCACGACTGGGTAGTGTCTACCAAGTGGAATTGTATTTTATATAATAGCGTGGGATTATAAATTAAAAATATTTAAAAATACTGGGATTATATTCTAAAGGTGAGTTTCTGAATTTGATGCKTTCTTTCTTTCTTTTTGCTTTTATAACAGAGTGTTTATATCAGTTGAATTCACCTTAAAGCTGTTGATATGACCTATATGAAAATGATAACGAGGCGACGAATTGTGATATCTTGAGAAAACTTAATACAAGAATCCCTCCGCATAAAGTGGAAGTTATAGATTTCTAGAACTAATATCCGAATTAAGATATAAACAGTACATGTTATGGTACAGGAAATCAAAGTAGTGAGTCGTAACTGAGGGCTGAAACATGCGATGCGTTCGAGGTACATAATAAATACAGTAGTTCAGCAATTGTGTTGCATTTTGATGTGCRGATAAAAATTTTGTGTTGTCGTTTTTTTGCATACATAAATTGCGCCTTAAAAGTGACAGTAGACGTGATGCTTTTGCAAATGTTGCGAAAAAATCACATAGAACGTGATACTTTGACAAATTTGCTACAGTGCTGTCTTGATTGCAATCTCGAACACCCTGTTTTAAAAATTCCATAAACATCTAAAGCTATCAATACTTCCCCAATCACACATATATACATATGTACATATATACATATGTATACCCAACATCAAGATATTGCAGTTCACTTTATGCTGCAAATAYCGGTCAATATATAATAATAGTGTATCCTTGTACACAAAATGAATAAAATTGGGTCAATAGTCAATGTGTGTCTTATTTATACCTGTATGTGCATATATACCGATTTTCAAACTCAAAGTACATGAATGGTAATGCCAAATATTTAGGTATACTGGTATAAAAATTTCAAACTTCCCATTGGCCTGCAMCAAATTACGGGAACGTCTAATCAGTCTACAATAACCCCAGATCCCGTAGTATACGTAGTATGATTTTCGTTAATCTGACTTTATGCCGTATATCTCGATCAATGTTTGACTTATCTGCAAAAAAAACGTCTAGAAACATAATAGCAGCTACACTTGCATAATATCAGCAGTTAATGCATTCATTCCAGAGGTCACCTCGCCCCAATATAATCTATATAATTTTTCTGACCGCAAAGCCTTTATTCCGTCTTTGCCATGCAGTCATATTCGACCTAATTAATTTTTTATTTCTCTTCGCTAATGACGCTTCCGAAGCACCCATCCCAACKGGAGAAAAATATCTGAAATCGATAAACCCAACGGTAAACAAATGTAATATTTAATATATACTCGTAGGAAGAAAAAATATTCAAACTGATCAGAACTTTTTTACATTGCCGATTCAAAGTTTGCGTATGAAACCCAAAAATTGTTGTGCGGTTTTCTTTATCTGCTACTGTATTTAATCAGTTGATTGAATTTTGCGCTGCATTTTGATATCCTCGCAGCAMAACAGATTGCTAAAGCTTAAAAATATTGTTCCGGCTTCGATCTTTGAAAGTTTCGTTCTTTTCAACACGTCAACATTTTCTTATAGGGTACCTTTCACGTACATATAGATATATGTACATACATACATATGTATATAATAGTTTGCCACCAACTTTTTTTTTGGAAACTTTGTCGCCGATATTCAAGCTACATATGTATTCGAATGATACTCGGCACTAAGGTAAATATTGTTGCAGGAACATAGATGCTTAGAACAACATTTGGGTCTCATATATATGTGTGTACAAGAATTGTGTGCGCTGCCCTCTAAGTGGGTAGAAGATGATGTCTTCATGGATTCAGTTGTAGATAACATGAATTGAATTACAACGTAATCACATTTTATTCATTCTACTCACAACTACAGTGAAATCGCAGCAATTGAATTATGTATGTAGACGCAAAATAAAACGACATGAAATTTCTTTCTAACTATCCCGCTTGGACCACTGCACAATACACTCATACTAACTCATACCCAGACTCCAACCACGATAGACATTTTTATTGCAGTATTTGAGTGATGCCTTTGTGAGTTATTATACACTTGCAAAAACTAGTAAGACTTTGTTCAAAACTTTAAAWYTCTTAATTTAATCTTCAAAACCTATGTCGCTCCCCTCAAATGAATCCCCCCCTTGGCCTCATACGTTGTTAAAGTCAATTTCCCGAATAGCACCAGTGTTCGTTGCGATGATTAATTTCAATTGACTCAAAATTGTTTCCTCAGGGTGGGAAATACTCTTTTCTCTCTTTCCGAATAACTTTGGACAAACGACGCATAACACTGAAATAGTATTATTTGTGGACAGATTGTCCGGTCGGCGGGGTTTCGGAGTGCACCACACCTCGATAATCGAAGAAAACTGTCAACATAACCTTGATTTTTTGACTTGCCTTTACGTGTTTTTGTGGCTTCGCCTTTCCTTTGCCTCCATCTTCGGCCCATTGATCGTCCATTTCCAGGTCGTAAGCATAGATACCAGACTCATCACCATTAGYCGATAGGCATTGTTTCACAGACGTTTACGCGACTCTGTTTTTCCAAAAAATGTATTAATTTTTCCACTTTCCTTAGGCCCAAATGATTTTCACTAATTCTTCCGATAATCCAACGATGCCAGTAAGATCTCTGACTGTTAATTATCGATTCTCAAGCACCAATTTCTTTATTTTATTCTCGTGTTGAATCATTAATTGATGACAGTCAATGGGTTCTCGACTCTCTTTGAATAATTTGTACCAATCAAAAACACTTGCTTGATACAAATAATAATTATTATTATCACCAAAGGCCTTTTCCAACATTCTGAACGTTTCGGCACCAGAAATTTGATTCCGTACACAAAATTTAATGGAATTTCTTTATTGAAAAACATCACTCATCGTAAAAATCGCCGAATGCACTTCATGTACTTYAAAAAGACAAGCGTATACTAAATACTAATGATTACTTTGATGTGACACTTTGATGTATCACTGAAAGTCATACCAATCTGCAAAAACAGAAAAAACAAATTCCATTTCGATTTACTATTTTTTACCCACAGTAGTAATATAGTTTTCTTTAATAATTTGGTAAAGGGCATTGAGTATAGAGGAGCATCTCTGGTTTGAAAAATTTGTAAAGAGTGAATGTAGCCCCGCCGGTAGTCAGTTGAATATATATGTGTATCTAACAAGCCCCTAAAACTGAATAAGTCAATATATCTTCCTAGCTCCTTCTAAACAGGGCCGGAGAGAGAAAACCCGGAACCTCGGGTTTTTGGTCTCCTCCCTATAGAAATTTTCCCACTTACTACTTTAATTTTTTTGAGGAATATATTACTATATTAAATTAGTTTCCTTGTTAATGTTGGGTGAAACAAATGGSTTTCTACGATTTAAAAATCACTAATACATAAATAAGTTTATACATAGACTACATAGGGATAGCAATACTTGATAGTAGAAATGAATGCAGAAACATCTCATTCAAACATTTATTTAGCGATTTACTTAATGAAAACGATA
Organism: Bactrocera latifrons; assembly: GCF_001853355.1. Taxonomy (NCBI): domain Eukaryota; kingdom Metazoa; phylum Arthropoda; class Insecta; order Diptera; family Tephritidae; genus Bactrocera; species Bactrocera latifrons. The sequence goes on along the minus strand of NW_017536971.1, from coordinate 173,943 downwards.
CTTTTAAAATCTGGCCTGATTTGRCGGCAACGAAAACGTCGATAACAGTCTGGAAATCCAACTTTTTGGCCAATTCTGACTCTAAGTACAGTGTAGCTAGTCCTGAAATCCTKCCTTATGAAGATCTCCTTTGCAGATGCGTTGACCTCCGACATGGTCTAAATTCTCTGCAACAATTTTGCATTCATTATAAATTCACTGGTGGCGCAGAAATTGCAAATTCTCATAAATGTTTTCTWAATTGTTAAATTCTTCTCTTGAAGAAAGTRAAGTGAGTTGGATATTTTGGGATTYGGAATTTCCACGACCAATTAAAATTCAGTGGGCACCATGGGGTTTGCGCTGAATATCACTAGCATTGGTCTAGAGTATARACCAGTTGTATGTTGAATGCTCACATAACATCTTTAAATTAAAAGTTTTGCCAACGCCTGAARGTATTTCACCGCCCTTGAGTCTTGTAAACTGTGAAAGTATAAAGTGTTCTACTGCACCTGAACTTATCTGTTCCTTTCCTTTTTTTGGATTGCTGTTGTACATTTAATGTATATTCACCAATTACGTTCAGTGATTTCTGAAAAGGTGCCGGACAAATGAAATTTCCCAACGCGTTTGGTGCAATTTAGTGTAGTCTCTAATTTGTTTTCAAATTGTCTATTTCACCTACAAMTTTTGCTCGAAGCCTTGACTTCCGGTTACTGCTTTAATCGGGTTTGCTGCTCATCTTRTTTGGTGGTTACTCGAAGGATAATGAAACTTGCTTGGCAAACGAAACATTTTAATGGGCTTCAAGCTGCCGCACATACACATATGYATACATATAATATATCCGCATGGATACGTGTTTGTGGCTAACGGCTTATCTCTCGACGCCTCTTTATATGGAAATGCGAAAAATCTTCTTTCACTAGGTATACGTGAATGTATGTAGGTATTTTTGTTTGAGTACGATTGAGAGTAGTTTTCGAGACGCTGACAGTCATTTCGTCAAGTTGCTATGCCATTTATTGCCTGAAGCAACTCTCGGAGAGAGAGAAAACACGCTCAACACGATAAAATACCAGAAAATGACACAACTGTTTACATACTTCTTTCGTACGGTTCATTGCCTTTGCTGTTTGCTGGTTAATTAGGTGCCTGGRCCGCCCTTTTTGGGAGACACCCAAGCTAAAGTAAAATCTTATTTACATCTGTGCACCAAGTTTATCACAAGCTATACAAACAACATCAACAACGATCTCTAAGGACATAGTAAGTAAAATAAAGGTCATAGGTAAACATACATATGTATGTACATTCGGTCATCAGCTGTGCTTGATGGGAAAAGGGGTCACAGTTTTTTTTTAACTATAAGAGCTATATTGGTCCTTCATTATGTCAACCTTGTTGAGATTTGAAATGAATTTGAAAAAGGTTTCAAAGGACAGTAGGTTTATACAATTTTCGATGTGCTCAGATGAAGATTTGTCTTCAATCATAATCAATAGTTCTCRTGATATTACATAAGGAGGGATGTGGGAACTTATAAAACTCTCTCAAATATTTCCATATTCTATCATTTTAAAGTGATTATACTTTAGCTAGTACAAAGATCATTCGGAATCTCTTTCTCATTATAGATAATGTTAAACTTCGGAYTTCATACTGAAGTGTTTTTCAATAAGAGCGCTACAAAAAATTTTTTAAATAAAATGAATTTCTTTGTTCCAAAAAATCGATTGCGAAAGTACATTCGATGCCATTATGTATTGAACTCGACATCTTCTGCCACCACGGGCACGCTTGCAGGAGTCCAGACGCTGAATTAAATTTTCGACGGTTGTCAAACATAAATCGATTGTGACATTTGCTATGTGGCTTGTAGCGCCATCCTGTTGGAGCCACAATATGTGGTTCATATCATCCAATTCGGGCCAAAAATACTTAGTTATCATTGAGCGGTAGCGATTCCCGTTCACAGTAACATGTCAGTCTTGATCATCACGAAGGAAGTACGGCCCGATGACGCCGCCGGCCCATAAACTGCACTAAACCGTAATATATTCGGGATGCAATAGTGACTTATGGAATATGTACGGAATATGTATTGAACTCCCGTTCTTAAAGTTGAGGCTACTGACTCCGAATTTCCGTAGTAGATTTTAATAATTTCGACTCGTTGTTGGATCGTATATCTTTCTATGATGAAATGCCAAACCTTATTGAAGAGAAATGTCGAAAGAGTGGGAAAGAATATGGCGTGGTTTGCTGTCCCTATTGGTCTYCTTTTGTAGTGTAGCTATTGAAAAACCCGTTAGTTGAAAATTTGTATGGGTCGAATCCATTTTAATCTGTATTCACTCAAAGATTTCTGACTTGGTTTTTCCACTTTTCTAAATTATGATCTAYAGATGTTCCTTTGTGTTCATACATACACTTCCTCTTCTTATTTTATATTTATTGCATTGATATATTGTTTGCCATGTCATTTTGTGCCATTCTTAATGAAATATTTGGATCCTTTTTTGGCAGAGGACTGTCAAAACTTGTAACCTTTATTTGGACAAACAAATGCTTCACTTAATATCAGACGCATTAGGCAACCGAAGTTGTTAAATCCATTGGGACTGCGTAAACTCTTGTGTGACAAAGAAATTTGTATATTTTTGTATGTAATTTTAATGTCAATTAATGTTAATTATGTCTGATTTCATTGGTGAAAGAAGCAAAGCTTCAAATGGCTATAAATTTGATTTGGTGGTAATTTCATAGGTATTAGGATAATGATGTTTTGTTGTATCAGTAGGCAAAGCTTGTTACTGGTAGTGATGCATTGAAAAATKTTTTCTCTCTTCGGTCAGCCACCACTTCTATTAAAAGGATAATTGTTTGTAAATAGATTGAACCTACTAAACGTGCTGCTTCCTACTTAGGTAAGACGTACAATTTGTAATTAATGCTTATCTTGCACCGGTTTCGTATATGTTATATAATAAATTCAAAGCGATCACATGATAAATATTAATTCTGTCTTGAACCTTGTTTGGAGATGGCTCAGCGTGCTCCGTCTCTATTTTTGAAATAATCATTAGTAGTTGTTAAAGATATAATATGCTGTTGAGTTTATGAAGCGTATTTTTAGTAATGGAAAGTATTATTCCGAAACGGATCCTCCCCATACTTTCGATATTCGAGTTCTTTCTTCGATAATATGTCAAAATTTTGCGCTAATCTGAATGTGTCTGCATATAAATCACTTGGTGAAGCCACAAAACCACAAAGACAGTCAAACCAAAAACCACATTACTCAACTACCTTCGCGACATATTGTTACATTATATAATAGTTCTGTTTCATATATGATGTTAATACAACATTTAATCAGTAGTGAAGCCACTGAAAGCATAATTCAAGTATTTGCTGTTACAGGTTTAAGTTGCATATGACTGTGTCTTTTGAATCGAGTTGAATCGTTGCAGCGTTACTCAGCACTCTTCATTTCCACATACCTAAATAAGCTCCCTTTCATTAAGGATTTCTTCATTATTTGCCACTTCCTCACACATTATTATATTCCGATACACTTACATTAAAATTCATATTTATGTGCACACTTAATGCTAACTCGAAGGTAATGTAAGCACTTTAGCTGGGTGTTGCGAGAAATCAGAAATTAAGTCATAATCAAATTGGGACATTTCTTCCGTTCGATATAACACACACCGTTCTCTTTATCGGTAGAACAAAGGCAGGGGAAGAAGAGTGCTTCTATTGCTATGAGTAGTGGAAAGGCAACAATTTTAACAAGGACACTCACAATGAAACCTTAATTAAGTTGCACGCCCATGCCCACAATTTCACTCAAAGCCGCTAACGTCGTTTCCGTAGCACAGTAACTCAGCTGCCAACCAGCTTGTTTCGCTCGTTCCGACCGTGCTATCCTGCACCCTCTTCCTTAAATATTGCTTTTTCATCTTTACACAACCCGGCCACATGCTCTATTAACACATTGCCAAAACGTTTCATATGCATTTATGCGAAACCGTAGCAAATCATAAAATCACTTTCATTGCCATCGCATAACCCCGTTTTTTCCTTTTTATATCTAAATGTGTGCGGGTGTGTGAGTTATGAAACTGCGGCGTGATGAGCTTATGTTTGCAAAGTGACGCCTGATAGGCGAGAAACCACCGTTACCTTCACCACTAAAAGGAATACTATTGTCATTGCAGGCGGGGAATCAGGGCATGTGCCACAAGGACGCCTCCCACTCCTCACATCTATCACATTTAAATTAATACATCATACACTCATACACCACATAACACTTGCGTTTGTTGTGTCATAGTCTAWCTGCTTGTCTGCATACTCATAGAKTAATCCATATTCACCACTGGCTGGCGCTGCTTGTCTTTGCCCTGTTGGTTCTAAGGCATTTCTGCCTTGTGGGTATACCGAGCTTGTGTTACGGCTCGTGGCGAAATCTCATTGCCGGGGATATTCTTAAGTTAAACTTCATGCCATTAGATTTGCTGTACGCCTCTGTAGCTAAATGATAAACTTCTTCATCCTCTAGTAATTTTTACTGTTATTTGCCATTATAGTAGTTGTTTTTTTTATTACAATGGTGTTACTTCTGTAGGGCAAAGTAAGAGAGTTTGTAATTTTATTCATACGCCGAACACCCCAAAATTCATTTGCTACTTAAGTTTAAAATTGAATTTGCGCATTTTGTCACTTACTACCTCACACACACACACATTTGCTTGTATTACACGACCCAGCGACCGTCCCACTGACTGACTGACTGGGTTAAGGTTATAATTTATGAGCGTTATTGTGTTTAATTTTTTAGTGTCTCTTATTTTTGTCTTCCTTTTCCCTAATAACACTTTCTAGTCATTRCCATTGTGTGTTCATACACATACATACATACCGATGTATTTATGTGCGTGGCTTATTGCTGTCATTGGTGTTTTAAAGATTTTTCATTTTTGCTGTCACTATTGTCGTTATCCTGAATATTTCTAAGCAGTTGTGTGGTGCGAATCACTAGATCATATGCTGCAATGTCATGTGACCGTGTTGTTTCACTGAAGCATCCCTCACACACACATAAATGTGCAAAGCAATACGTTGCCAATAGTGGTGACAGCTGCGCCAGTTGCCACCCATTCGAAGTCAGTCTGGGTATGCTCAAGTGATGCAGTTGAAGTCTCATGTGCTGAACACAATGAGCGCGACAGACTGCAGCAGCACGACAGTGAGCTGAAAATGACGAAATTGTGTACTACACAAGAMAACACAGCTCTCCATTTTGCAAGTAYACAATTTCGTTGTGGCCATACTAATACCTTGCACTTCAATGAAAAAATAAGTAAATAGGTAAATTTATTTGTTTTAAATTATCAATTGTTATTACATATGATATAATGCAGCTATTTTATACTTTTATTTGTAAAATAACGTCAGGTTTGTTAGAGCTTTGAATATTTTTACATTTTACATATTAGTGGAATCACCACTGTACCTCATCTCTCTAGTGTCGTCCCACTGTCGTTGGCAAATATAAAGATATATTGAAGTTAGCGAGAACGACAACTGTCGGCCTGGAGTCGTGTAGTCGTGCAGCTGTCAAAATGACTGCGTCCATAAGAACATGTGTGTTTTAATATTTGACAGATGTCGTTTGCAGTCTGTCGCGCTCATTGTGTTCAGCACATGATGTGTTTGAACGTACCGAGTGAATGCATTGAGAGAGGTTCAATAATAAACAGCTTCATTATCATACGATATATTTGATATTTATGTAAATGGTGAGGAATTAGTCGCTATGCCTACTTTGCAGCATACTTTTATAAATACCTATTGTACTTATGTGATTATAATATATATGCATTAAAACTAGTTATTCGGGTGAATAATAACTTTTTATTGTAGTGAGATCGACAAAGGGTTGATGACCACAAAACGTCTAGAAAATTTATTGTTGCCTTTTAACAAGAAAAAAATGTTTAGATAAAATAGTGCAACATAATTAAAAATCAGAACACAAAAAAAAAAAAAAAAGAAAAAAACGTTGGCTTCGGTGCAACCCGAATTTGTACCGCTCCCAAATAAAAAACTTTTCATACAATAATTGTTTTTTTTTTTAATATATAAGTTTGAGTGGCGGCTATATGCTAGAAAGGTCCTTTCAGAACAAATTCTTAAGAGATTGTAACGTTGCCTTGTAGCGGGTTTTTTAATAAGAGCGCTATAAAAGTTTTTCTAATTAAAACAAAAACGGTTTTTGATATAAATGAAATTCTTTATTCYTGTGAAGTAGATACATTCATTTTGCATGGCGACTACGGGCACGCTTGCCGAATTCCAGACGCTGAACCCAAATTTCGATGATTTTCAAGCATAAATCGGCCGATACTGCTGCATTTTCGATATTCGTACGAAGTTCATCAATCGTCTTGCTAGACTTGATGTAGCCMCACAGGAAATAGGCTAACGGCGTCAAATCGCACTACCGAGGCGACCAATTAACAGGGTCATTTCGTGAGATAACACGATCGGAAAACTTGGTTTTCAATAAATCTATTGTGGCATTCGATGGCGTCGTTTTGGTGAAACCACATATTGTTCAGGTCCATCTCAATGACGCCGCCGGCTTAYAATCAGCACCAAACCGTAATATTTCCGGATAYAATGGTGACTWATGGAGTACGAGTTTCATTGATTTTCCAATTTCGGTAGTAAATTAATTTCGACTGGGTGTTGGATCGTATAGCTTGTCATGATGAAGTGGGAAACCTTACTGAAGGAAATGTCAAAAGAGCGGTTCCTATAGGTCTACTATTGTAGTGCCCTATACAATAATACTAATATACTAAATTTCGTTAATATATATATCTTGACAAATAAAATATTTTTCCGAAGAAGAACTTGATTTTGATTGTAAGCTTTAGTAATCCGATCTAAACAAATTATACGGCGATCGTACTRCTGCCCCACGTCCATGTTATTTAGTGAAGTTATGTTGTCAAATAAAAAATATTTTGAAAYTTAAACTTAATTTTGATCGGTYAGTTTGCTTGGCAGCTATATGCTATAAAAATTTGATATCGGCGGTTCCAACAAATAGAGAGGAAACGATGAATGTAAAGTTTTACATCGATATCTCAAAAACTGAAGAAATAGTTCACATATATACAGACGAGCATGGCAAAACCGACTCTCTCTCCGACATTTTATACATATACGACATAATATAAACTGCTGAGGGTATAATGAAACCGATRAAAGAAAGTATATGTTAGTCCTCAGTCTACTTAAAGAATTGCCTTCATATGGCCTTGTGCGATTATTATAACACTCAAATAACGCTTGTCTTTAAGGTTATATTTCTGATTGCTTGTGTGATCGTTGAAAATCCAATGTAGTTTTCTGGATGTGAAAAGACTATAATTTTCTGTTAGGAAAGATAAGGACTATTAACTCAACCCCGTTCGAAAAAATCAAATTTGAAAAGTTTCCACATTTATCAAATAAATAATTTCATAAAGTTAAGATATCAGGGATCAAAGCAAGACGTGAGGACACTGTCTTGTACGGATATACAGCGCTTAGTGCTTTTAGAACTGAAGCATAGAATGACCGAAAATGAGGTTATATCATAACAAATTACTGAATTTTCAAGATTTGTTAGGTGTTTATTTGATTCGATTTCTTGCGTAAATTATATTTTGCTAACATTCTCTAGTGTGAAAGAACTTTACTTCTCAATTGCTTATTCAGTCCGAAGTTACACCTGTTGGCAAGGGTTTGCCTATTCCCCACATAACTAATGCCAGACGGTACGMTCATTGGGCTGACTTTACTACATATACATATATATATTGGTGATGGTAAATGATAAAATCAAACGTTTTTCTAAGAAGTTTTAAGGCGAGTATGTCGCTCAGTGTGTGAGTTATACATATGTATATTTATAAAATTGCTTATATGTTCTCCAGTACACTTGAACAATGTCAAAATTAATGCAATTAGCCTCTCTCGACTTTTTGTTAATTTAATTATATATATTAAATTTAATCTCTTTGGTTGCGTTAATGTCACATATTTCTTATTYATGGATGGTTTTAATGTATATGACATTCAGTATATGTTAATAAGATACAAATTCTGACTGACAATGACTGTTAAATTTTATCGCACCATTTTTAAAATCAAGTTTTGTCAATTTTATCCTGACAAGTTGCAAAACTATGAAATATTCGATTACACCCTACYCTAGCCCACCCTTACTTGTTTAGTACTGTTTTTCTGTGCGAATTGCAGAAATAATTTCCATAAACGCTTATTATTCATTATGACTACACAAAAGTGCGCTGCTTTGATTTTAATTAAAGTTTGCAAACCATTTATTCCCCATACTATTTCCTCTACACATAAAGCTCTTTTTCATTTCGATTTGCTATTACATTTACGTTCCTCAGACAGTTTTCGGCGGTTTTACTGAGCATCATTGCAAAGCGCGAAAATGCAATTACCAGCAAACACCTGTACAGCGCATTCGACAAACAGGTGGGAGGGTTCAAGGGTGCGAGGAGAAGCAGCAGAGCTAGCAAATATAACAACGCATTTATTTAAAAAGTCCMAAAAATTGCGCCCACAAACAAATGGACGCATTCAGTTTCAATTACTTAAACCGTCGTTCGGTGGAGGGCGCGCTAACTGGGTCTGACACTTAGCCCATTTTGGCATCGTCTTTGACCAACCAACAGGACATTGAATTGTGCTCGGTACTTACGGTGTGTTGCACGTTCCCCTGTTTTCTATGCTTTAATTGTAATTGTTGTTCGCTGTTGTTGCAGTTGCAGTGTGTTTCTGTTGTTGAAGCTTGTGGCAAGCAGAAAGTCGGAAGCCTAGGCTAGCGAATTTCCGCCATGCCTGTGCATTGATATGTGCCATTTATTTCGCACGTTCTGCACAGAATGCAAATGCGCCACACATAAAATGCAAATAACAACGAAAGGTAGCAAAAAAGAAACGAAAATAAAATGTCAAAAATATGAAAACTACAAAGCCAACCAGTTCGGCAGGCGGACGATCAGCCTCGGTCAGTCGGTGCGACAGTTGCCGGCCAGTTGGCGCGCATCCGCTCGCAACTCTTTAATTCATTGCGATTTTTGCTGCCTGCCTCTCAACATTTTTATTGCTGTTGCAGTTAGTATGTGTTGCTGATATTTTCAGCTCGATGTTTTCACTGGATTTTTCCGTTCATTGTTGGTGTTGTTGTTTTCGTATGTATTTTTTTATTTGTTTGCTGGTGAAGCCGTTTTAAGCTTTTAAGCTTTCATTACATAATAAACAATGAATAAGTAATGCTGGCAGTTGTTGGCTGAATTGGGCGCATTGCCATACGMCAAGCCCCGACACACGTTGAAATGTTGTATACTTTGCAAACATGCATACAAGCCGTTGAAAAAGCGGATGTTGCTCCATATTTGCCGTATTTCCGATGCCACTTCGTTGTTGTATATTTGCAGCAATTGTTGTAGCTTTTATTACTGTAGCGCGGTTGACGCCATTTTTCTCGCCATTAATTTGACAAGAATGGACTGAGCTGGCTGTTGGCAGTGACTGTGCTCTGAGCAWGTCTGATTTACTGTAAATTTAATTTAAAACATGAATAAACCAACACGCACAATGGAGCCACTCATTTAAGTGCTCGCGCCTACACGTATTCACCAACATTAGGCTGAGTTTTTTCATGTGTGTGTGTATGCAGGCATTTAAGGATTGCTGTCTACCAAATATCTCATCGATATCCGCTCTGGCGCCAAATTGATTATTTTTTTAACTATTTGTTGCCGCTGCCACTGACCCTTTTTTCTTCTTATACAATACATTGATCGATGCGGAGAGTTTCAAAATCTACCAACGCAAAAGTTTATTTCAGTTTAGTTTAGTTAATTTTAATTTGTAGTGAAATACACTCGAACATGTGAAAATAGGGTTGGAAAACATGCCAGCATCTGTGCAGGGCGGATTGCGAAGATTTAAAATTTTCGACAAATAAGCCTTAGCTAAACATTGCAGATTAAGAATATGGATTGCAGAGCTCAAATGGCTTATAAAGAGTGGAGGGTTTTTTCCCCATAAACTGCTATATAAAATTTCCCACAAAGTTTATCAATATCGGGTCAGTATAGCATATACTCGTATGTGTGTATGTAGCTGTCATACGAACTGATCGATATTATTTATCAATATATTATCACGAAATTCGTTACATATTATGGTCCAAGGCAACACTGCATTGCCAAACATATCGCACTAATCAAACGACTATAGCTATTGCTCCAAACTGAGCGAACTAAATCAAGATAACTTGTAAGGCTATTGTACGATCGGTGCGGCCAAAGTTAAAATTTTTTCTTGGKTTTTACCAATTAACTTAATTTATTATATATCAGCATTATTTATGTTATTTCATTAGGTACATACAAGTATTACTTTATACATATATTATATTTACACATTATCGTATAATTATATTATCGAATTTCTCACTTTTCTTTTTTTTCGTTTCTTTTCAGGTTTGTACATCTAATTCTGTTTTTTACGGTTTTTTTGACACGGCTGTGATTTAACACGGTTTGAAAATAAATATTGTTCTATTTCTTACACGACTTTATTCCTTTACTAAGATTMAATTTTTTTGGTGTAAATTATACACATATATGTATATTAGATTTAGTTCTTGCGAAATATCGCAAATTTAGAGTGTATTATTAGTGTATTTTGCATTTCTACTAAAGAGGTTACGACTCATAAACTGAGCTATCCACCAAATTTYGGAGTTTAGTTTTGAAGTTAGACAAAGAAGTGAAAATACAACTGGAATTTCAATATCAAGCGTTCATACTCTCGCRGCATGTTGCAACGGAATAAAATGGTTTTATTCACTTACCGGTTATTTGTAACACCTAAAACTCATCGCAATAAATGTAGAGTTATTCTTATGAGCTGATTATCCCTTGAGTAAAAGTTAAAATATCATGTTCTTTGACATTATAAGAAGGCGCATATTGCGGATGGCCGGAATCGGATCTTAGTTATGCCGTTAATCGAAAAATTTAAATCTTATAGGGTAAATATACATGTCTAACAAACTACAGTGATGTCAAGCTTCAATTTTTATTAACACACTTCAACCATAGCGTAAATTGTTCGGGTCCTACCATWAGGCTCAACGTTGGGTCACGTAATATTTCAAAAAAGTTAGTTAAAAACCTAACTACKTTAATTTAAAGGAATGTGCTCATATTGGTAAATCACTGTTTGACAGCAGCATATCTCGCATCGCTGTTGAAGAATCGTTGCTGTTTAAGCATCTACMCCACGCTGACTGACTCGCACAAAATTGTATATAAGTTGCTGTGCAATCAATCGGCTGCAAAAACGACAAAAAGTGGCTGGTAACGCTCGATTGCGCTTCGCGTATGTGCATTACAACGCTATGCAAAATATTCAGTCGCAAGTTGTGCCGCTGATGTCGTGGTTACTATTCGTTTTGCTGAACAATGCTATGGTAACAGCACTGTACTGGCCCGCAATCATGAACTACAATACAATTACTTACATAACCGCTCGAATTATATATGTATGTATATTAAATTTATAAATATATATTTATATATATGTACATTTTTGCCTTTTGCTCAGATTAAAAGTATTTTGTTAGTGATCCTTTGAAAAAAGGTTACCATTCAAATTTTTGTATAAATGAACTAGTGTTAATAAAATTCTATGTGTATTATGATCTTTGCCGGAGAACAGYTCAAAGTGGACACTTTCTAGCGATGCATATTTTCATGAAACATGAGGTTGGAAAMACCATATTTTAGTGTCGATAAATCAATCCATTTTTAGAGAGTTGAATGCAATCACACATCAGACTTTAAAGGCGTTGTGGTTTTCAACTCTTCATCCAATTAGAGAAGTTGCAAACCTAAAGTGAACTTCTCAAGTATCCTGGCTGTCAAAAAGGTTTTGAGGAATCAATTCCTGTGAAACACGAACAAAAACGTAAACACTTGTGCAACTTATTTCATTTATTTGCTTATAATGAAAAATTTTTACTGAAACGATCTTCATTTACTGAAAATATTCAAATAATAAAGCTTTAATCTGTTGCCAACATTATCACTAATTAAGTGGATGATTGAACACTGTTTTCAGCAATAGTTTTAATACTAAGAAGGGTGTCGATGTATTTACATATGTAAAGAGTTAAATGGACAACTTTGCCAACTTTTAAAGAAAAATCACAGAAACTTCAAATTTGATGGGGAATATTTATTATCATTTGAAAGATCACTATTTGGAACTTATTGAACCATCCGTTGAGTCCAATTTTCGATGATTCTTTAGAGCATTTGTACTGGTAACTGGSGAAMGCCACGCGTGATGTCTTGCTGTAGTTTTTGAATCGAAGAGGGATTGCTTTAGATTTTACATATCCCCTCACAGGTGTAAAAGTGAACAGTGTAATATCACACGATCTTTCCCAAAACGTAAAATTATCTGCTCACYGAAGTTTTATTTCAATAAATAACGAGCTTCAATTTCTGGCATTAAATAGTCGGTTATCATGGCCCGATAACGGGCGCTATTGACGGTTACGTGCTCACCGACATTTRTGAAGACATACATATGAACCGATGATTCTACCGACTCACAGACCACACCAAACCGTTCTTCTTTSTGGATGAAATGACAAGTTGATCTTCGTCCGAAATGCGACGATTTTGCATGTTTACATACCCATTAATGAGCCTCATCTCTGAACAAAATTTGAGTCGAAAACGTCTAATCTTCTTGGAACTTTTCAAGACCCCATAGAGCGAAGCGATGTCGCTTGGGAAGGTGGAGAGGTTGCAGTTCTTGCATAAGCTGTTTTTTGTACGCTTTTATTTTAAGATTTCGACGTAAAATGCGCTAAGTCGATTCATATGTCAATATATTCTTCCCTTCGTGCTGGAAATTGTCTATTCGGTCTATTATTATCCAATAATGAATGGTGTGCCTCAAGATGAGTGATGGTGTTGCGAATAGTRCGCTCAGTATGTGGATTATATTGATCATAAGTTAAGCGAAGCCCGCAAACACACATATTTCAGAGAACGTGAATTTTTTAATAAAGTTGAACGATTGTAAACGTTGTTCAGGCCTGAGTTCCATGATGAAATGCCAATCAATACTGAATAAAATTAATATCACAGATTGACACGACTCACGTGTGATATGTCAAAAAAGGGCCAATAAAAAAGTACCTCTACATGGATAACCAGTTAAAACTATAAGCACTAGTTTGATTTTATACACCTTTCTTATTATTTGTTGATACTAAACACGTTATAAACATTAGGAAGTCGAAAAGTCTTTTCGTATTTTGTTAATAGATGTTGTTGCATATATCTCCGGTGCTATCAATCATATTGTATCATACCATTTAGTGTTGGAAAGGTGAGATTATAAGCTTCAAAACAAAAAAAAATTTWATTCAGGTAGTTGAAAAAATTTCGCTATATTTTGGAATTTTTGAATAATTAGAATTTTCTATAGGAGAATACCCAAGCCGCCAATGAACTTGGTGAAGTTTACGGAGATGATGCTGCATTAGTTCGTGTAGTGAATGGTTCGCACGCTTCCGTTCTGGAAATTTCGAAATGTCGATTTACTTRTAATGACTTCACAACGGTTACAGCTGAAATCAAAAAGTAACGGCCAAAGCTTGCAGTAAMTGCTGTAGTCGATCTTTTATGAGTCAATTATGGTTATGATGTTATCGTCCGGGATTGTTATTATAAAAATGATCCGTCAGATCAGGTATATTCAAAACACACAAGTTTTAAGAGATATTCTTTCCTCTTTTCCATAAATTAATAATCCATAAATATGAACTTAAAGTAACAGCTTTAAGACCAGCYAAATATAAATCATTGTTTGGCTGCCACGCTGTTTTACATGCCGGCCGAGGCGTGATGTTTGATAGTTGTCGTTGCGGCCGCTCGTCTTGATGTGTTCACSCTTTAAGTTTTCAAAGTATGTGTATAAATTACCTTAATACCAGCAGGATTCAAAATAAAATTCAATTCACAATTGCTTGTACGCYGAACACAACCAGCACTCAAACGCCCACTTCTGGCTTATATGCTTACACTCGTGCGTCATTCTTTTTAAACGCTTTATGTGCAGTTTTTTCGATCAATTCTTTTTATTACATTTTTCGAGGATTTTCAATTGTTCGCAATTGAATTTATTGTATTTAATGTTTACTTGCATTAATGAAATGTAAGGGTTTAACAAATAAGCAAATAAAAAATCTCAATAGAAGCAATAATCGTGCGCWTTTAACAGGGGTTTCACTTTTAACTGAGGCCGGGTGTTAAATGCCGAAAAGTCTGCGGGCAATTTAAAATTTTTAAACTTCATTCTTCACTGTTCTACAGGACCCGCGCATCCACCACCGTAATTAGAGTAGGCAATAGGCAACAGCGCACTGTGATAGAAACGGTTGACTTAGCGGCGAATAACTAAATTTTCAAAACAAACTTGCGACTATAGAGTTTTGTAATAAATTATAATACTAATATATCAGGTTGCTCAAACCTGCTTTTTTTGTTTTTTATCTCAATATTCGTACAGCTGTAATGCTGAAGCGTTTGATTTTTTGTTGGTAGCGTTATACTGATGGGATGGTATGGTAAGACGCGAGTAAATCCTTGCACGTACGCAACGGTACACGAATTTCATTGGCAGATAGTGGTGTTGCGTCTCTTCTTCTGAACCAGTGCGTCCGACGGTGACGGTAGCATGTAGAAGCAGTATAAAATCTATAACAACGTACATGCATATGCATTCATATGCATACATGAATAGATGTCGTATTTTTCTGTCAGCGGTGTCCTTTGCATCGAAATTTTTGAATTACAATTTTTCCTATATATTTACTTAATTATTACATTTATCTATTCTGCTTATTTTATGACTGCATTGTTGCTTCTGTTCTGAAAGTAATCGTTTTTGAAGAGTAGTAAATTTTATATTCGAAAATGGTACATGATTTCATTAGTAAACTGACGTCATGAGTTAAGTGRTATATATATGTCAAAATATTAGATAAGGTAATGCTAACATATACCTTGTTTACCAACAAGACCCTAAACATATCATTAAGTGCGAAAAAAGTGGTGTGACTTCACGGAATTGAGGTTATTTACCAGTAATTTGATAATGAACTAAAATATGTTATTGATTCCTCCTGGCTCTTTTCAATAGCTAGACTTTCATCTTCCTTCAATTCATAATTGAATAGTGTCTAAACAAAACGAAAATTAACTTAATATATGGCTTTTCATAGGCGTATTTGAAAACTTTTGGCTTTCCTTCCTTTGCGATTTGAAAATAATAACGTGAGAATAATATTTGTCAAGTCAAAAGAAACAGTTTTCATTTTAACTCTTATTACGTAAGACTCACCATATAACTATTATTCTGCGAGCAATAAATAAGAGTTATCAAATAACTCTATTTTTTAAGTGAAAATAAAAATCAAAACATAACGAAAAAATATAGTAAGAAAGCGCTAATTTCGAGTGCAACCGAACTTTTTATACTCTTGCAACTTGCAAGAATCAAAGCCAGGGAAATACTTTAAAGTATAAAACCAATCATATAGAGTAAAGAAAGCGGATGTTCGAAAATCCGGAGATTAGCTATATATTTTACGTACAAAGAGACACTGGGATAACTCACATATTGGCCGAAATATACAGTACAAAGTCACCCGGAAGTTCTAAAATCTTTTCATTAAGTATATGGGGGCTAAGGGAAATACTGATCCGCCTCAACCCATTTTTCACATACAGACGCCACGCTTATCATCCAATTTTCACACCAGTTCCCATAAAGCTTTCGCATACCATCTTGGTGATAAAATTGTATTTCTMTTGCGTATTTAGTATTAATTTATCCCGCTCTTAGTAGTTTTTAACAGTACCGTTATATRGGGGTGATCAGGGTTATCCTCCGATTTCATAAATTGTCACACTGTCGATAGAAGTTCTTATAAGATTTTCACTGGATGAATTTGTTTGTTGTAGCTTTGGTAGTTTAGGAGATATATGCACTGTTTTTTTTTCATATTTGCTCGCAGATGACCCTTGCTACTGCGATCCTCTGTACCAAATTCTTCTTCTTCTTGATTGGCGTAGACACCGCTTACGCGATTATAGCCGAGTTAACAACAGCGCGCCAGTCGTTTCTTCTTTTCGCTACGTGGCGCCAAT
>NW_017536971.1:154859-156552 GCF_001853355.1 Bactrocera latifrons | reverse complement strand
TTCACACAATACGCTCGATAGAACCTTATATGCGATATTGAGGAGGCTTATCCCACGGTAGTTGGCGCAGATTGTGGGGTCTCCTTTTTTGAGGATTGCGCATAGCACACTTAAATTCCAATCGTTACGCATGCTTTCGTCCGACCATATTTTACAAAGAAGCTGATGCATGCTCCTCATCAGCTCTTCGCGGCCGTGTTTGAATAGCTCGGCCGGCAATCCATCGGCCCCCGCCGCTTTGTTGTTTCTCAGGCGGGTAACTGCTATTCGAACTTCTTCCTGGTCGGGCAATGGAACGTCTGCTCYATCGTCGTCGATTRGGGCATCGGGTTCGCCTTCTCCTGGCGTTGTGCGCTCACTGCCATTCAACAGGCTGGAGAAGTGTTCCCTCCATAATTTAAGTATGCTCTGGGCAGCGGTGACTACATCACCTTTGGGGGTTCTACAAGAGTGTACCAAATTACAAATAAAAATTTAGTGCTTAGTTATGACAGTTTCYATGTTTTCTTTTAATGGCGATTAGTGGGCGTGGCAGTAGTCGAAAGTGCCCATACGAACTCGTAATTTTTTTTGTACTAAGAAACCAACTTTTCTCGTCATCCTGGTCTTTTAAATATACATTGCCTTATATATATGTAGCTCCATTGATTTTAGGTGAAACGTACAATCGTTAAGTGAACAAAAATATTATACTTGATATGTTGGAAGAGTATAAAAATGTAATTTAATATAAAAAAGCTGGGGTAATTCGTAGATCGATACCRTACATTTTTAGTATTAAACTATAGTATTTATAATATATACAATATTGACCAACATATAAAAAATAAAGTCAGGTGAATGTTTGATGATCCGTATATACGAGGTTTAGGGAAAGTATTTCTATGAATTCSTCAATTTTAAGCAAGGAGGAGTTTTTCTGCTACCTTTGCGCTAAAGGGCTCCACCCAAACTTCACATCGGTCAGTTCACCTGCTCATTCCTTAAGACATATAAGGAGTGGACCACGAGTTACGTGGCCCATTTTGCCAACGCAGTACTGCGACACTAGCGTCTACGGCTGTGCAATCACACAGGCACTGCTCCACCTCTCACCCCGAGTGACTAACAGAGGACCTTCACGGTCCCCAGAAACTCAAACTGGCAACATAACTCCCTCTCTGGTTTGTCCTGCCCCCAACCTTCATTTCGCTCTAGTCCTCGTGGGAGTGGAGTGAGTCGTACGTGGCCCCATGCTACAGAAGTCTGCCCCTTCAACACTCAACAGTGCCATCGCCAAACAACACCACAGTGCGGCAACCGCCCCTGCAGGTTCTACAGCCACCTGTACACCCCTTTACACCCCTGCCTCACGCACGGACACCCTCGACAAACCCATAAACTTCAATTCAACTGCAACGGATTCTAGAGAAAGATCGAGGAATTAGTTGCGCTTATSAACCGGGAACGAGTATCGATAACTGCGGTCCAAAAAGCCAAGCTAAACAGCCGCTCATACCTTTTGAGTTGTGCCGGTCAACGTCTTATGTAAGGATCGCGAGCGAGATGATGGTGGTGACCTGGCCATCATATCGAACAATACTTTGCAGTATCGGCTAATCGATGAAGACATCGACCGAAGGGATACTACCCTAGAATGTCAGGGTATAGCTATCCGTTCAGGCAATGTTGAGCTCCAACTATTTAATATATA
>NW_017536971.1:152470-153944 GCF_001853355.1 Bactrocera latifrons | reverse complement strand
TTTGGCAATCCTGCCTGTCAAACAATCGTAGGAGGAGGGAGCTGTCGGAACGATTCGATATTCTGCACAACGAATGACGAAGCCCAACCAGAGTTATGGGCACCTGTAACAGCTCACCCGATATTACCATTGTTAGTGGTGGACTGATAATTATCATAACCTGGCGACCTATGCTAACTCTTCCGATTTTGTTTCCGTGGACAAAAGTCTTGCGYTAACTTTAACAAAGCTAACTGGGTCGGTTTCACAGAATTTACTGAGAACACTTTTACTGTCTTAACTCATGAGCGCGACACCTTACGCCATGCCGATCCCGTACATCCCCGAATAAGGGATCTCATTTTGAAGATTCGGCGTCTGATAAACCAGCATAAGCGGACGAAATAAATAGAGCACGTGAAATCCTGCCACCCCTCCACCGGTGTGAGTAAACTTTGGTCAAGGCTTTGTCTAACCCGAAGAGGCATGATTACCGAATTGAAGTTAAATTCGGTGGTCATAGATCTTTTTAAACCTAAAAAAACTCAAGAATGTGGTTGAGCTTTTTTGGTTGGATTGCAAGAATTTTCCATGGCATTAGCCAAAGGGTTTGGATCTTCGCGAAGTTAAGAAATATATCTCATTCTGCTGTCTTCTATCTCCTTCTTTACCATAGGAATATCAAGATCTTTATGGATGTGATTATTTTAAGCATTTTAGATTGGATTCTTTATATTAAATCAATGTTGGTACCCAACAGTTGAATGCCATACATCCAAATCGATTTTATGATTGCATTGTATAACAGTTTAAAAGCCAATTTAAATTAGCTGCTCTTAACTGCATTCAAATTATTTTGCTCGCTGTATGTTTTCATCATTTTAGACTTCGATTCAGGTGAATCTCAAGATAACTTACTTCATACGTTTGGCGTTCTAGAACATTGCTTATTTTAACTGTCCGACAAGTTTCTGTTCTTAGCGAGAATGTAACATGCATGCATTTTTGCTCATTAATATTTATACGCCAGTTGGGTAGCAATTCTTCGACAAAAGTTAAGTGCTGCTCTAATACTCTTGATGGTGACTGTGTCATCCGCGAATGCTCTTACGTTAACAGCTGTTGGAATGTCTGCTGTATATATTATGTATAGAGTTAAGCCTAGCGGCATACCAGTACACCAGCCCTGATTGCTCCTTCTTCCGATATGAGTCTGCTAATTTAACTGTAACTTTTCTTTTTTTTTAAATATGACTCCAAAGTTTAATGCAATTCGTAAGGTAGACCGTTTTTGACTTACCACAAAAGGCCTACATGCCAGACCTTATCGAACAAAAAAGCTGATCAGTATTCTATGTGCTCGGAGGCGTTCCTGATTTCTTTGCKAATTCTATTTACTTGCTCTACAGCACCATGTGTAGCACGAAAACCGAATTGTGCGTTGATAATAGGTTGTCAAAAAAGTCTTGGGGTATTTTTTATTTTTATTTTATAA
>NW_017536971.1:138640-152120 GCF_001853355.1 Bactrocera latifrons | reverse complement strand
CGAAATGAAAACTGTATCGGGTCCATAAACTGCACAAATTTTATTGGCGGCTTGAGATGCATTTTTGCCTTTATCGTAGTAATACTGTAAAATATGCCGTCTTTTCTCTTTATTTTCCTCCATGTTTGCGACGCTATAACTCACGAACGACTTGATAGAAACAACAATCAATCAAACACGTGTTAGCGCGTTTCCATAAAGGTATAGCATGACCTGATGCGACGAATAAAACTAGAACTACGCGCTCTCAGCGCCAACTAGCGAAAATACAAATAATTTTCGTGGAGGAAAGAATTCATTTTTGATAGTAACACTTTTTAAAATATTTTAGAAATATTTTTTATAAGATACGTACATATATCAGATTTCAATTGAAGCAGAGTTGAAAGGGAGCGACTTAACTGCTATTCACGTTTAGCTCGCCTTTTCTSATTTACAAGTTTTTCTATTTCATTACTGATGATCTTTCTAAAACCAACTGGTTTATTGTTTCTATTTGCTGTTGCCAATACAGCTGCATTAGTTAGTATAGCATTAAATTCTCTTTTGCTTTCATCAATGTCTCTTTCTGTATTTATTTTACAATYAATCAAATCAGCTGATATGTTTTCTATACTTCAACCAGTTAGTTTTATCAGATGTTAGTGTTTTGGCTCAAATATCATGGGTTGTTCGTATAACTTTATTAGTTCAGAAGAGTTAGCAGATAATAAGTCTGTACATGTATCAGCTGTCATAAGCGGTCTATCTGGTATTTTTTTCTATCACTGGGCCAGTATGTCGGCTTGCCAGGAGATATACAGCCCTATTCTAAAAAAAACCTCTCAACTGAGCTGAGAGGAAAAATTTGAGAGATTTCTTGTGAGGCATATTTTGTGAGGATATTCTTGCTTAAACCTCATAAGAAAAATGCTTAAAAAAGTCAAAACATGAGGTAAAAACTTTTTTCTGTCAAACAGCTGTTTTAATAAAAATATGCAAACAAAAATGGACACACAAATGGATAATCAGCATATGTAAGTAATTTTGCAAATTCTAAATGTAACTATAATAATTTCATATATTCCTAGGCGTACAAAAACGGAGAGGTCAATTCAGGAGCAGCTGCAACATTACATAATGTTTTGCAAGCCACATCCTGAGTTGCAACGGAGGAAGCTAACTCCGACTAACCCTCAAGGGCTGCAAATACTTTGGTCGGAGTTAGCAGATATCTTAAATGCCTTAAGAGGTCCAACTCGGTCGGCAGYCAAGTGGAGGGAGGTACATARGTTCATAAATGCCTGTGTATGTTTCATATTATTAAAATATGTTTCCGTAGTYCTTAATGCATTGGAAACGTCTACATGCACAAGCGACTGGTGGAGGCCCTCCGATAAAAGGAATAACTGAGTTCGAGGAGCAAGCCATTACAACCTTTGGGGCAGCAGCGGTGGATGGATTGCYGGGTGTTGCAATTTTGGGTCACCAGGTAATACTTTAATTCAATATTTGTCGGACTTTATTATTATTAAATGAGGCAATAATTGGTCCGTTTTATACTTACAGGCTTTGCCGCCGTTGTATTTAAAAACAGCCCCAACAACAACAGTCACATCGCCTGCTCCAGCTTTTCCTGCTCTCTCTGTAAATTTTTCCTTCCTTATCTCCTACCATCTTACCTTCTTCTATGCCATCGCCTACTTACATCCTTTCTGAAGGTAAATTGACTGCAGCGAAGATGCTTGGAGCAGTGCTAAAAAAAATGGAGGACCGCGAAAAGCGATAGGAGGAGGTCATTGCTCCACAAAAGAAAATTGTAGACCAAAATGTGCAGATGACAGGGGTGCTGAACCAAATGACACAAGCACTAACCTCGATGTCAGAGGTTATAGTTAAATTGTGTGAAAAATTAGATAAATAATAATAAAAATAAAATAAAATGAATTATTTAAACATACATATGTATTGTTATACTAAAATACTAAAATAAAATAAATTATTTAAACATATGTAGATATTTTTTTTATTCAAACTTAGAGGAAGYAAAATGTATAGAGACAGTAAGTAACTTACATATATATATATATATACTTATATCTTTAGAATATAACGCTACTGGAAATCTGTCTCTTATACACATCTAGATGTGTATAAGAGACAGGTAAAATCCTTTCCGGTTCATGAAAAGTGAGAGAGGAGTAGTGGCGTCTGTGCTTGAGGGTGAAACAATCCCAATATGGGTACAATCGATTGCGCCGATTGTGCCCTTGATCCCAAATTTCGTGTAAAATCTTTAAGAGAAAATTTATTTATTTATTTATATATATTTTTATTTATTTATCTTACCGCTTTTTTTGTATTTGAAACATCCTGCGCGCTTGAAGGGAAATAAATTTCACTGCCCTTAACATCCACAATTAATTTCGAAATAAAGTGCAGAGCTCTAGACAAAGAGGACTGCCTCATAGAGAGCAAATAACTATTACCAACGCATTTTTGGTAAGAACCATGCCCGTAAAAATACAAAGTACTTTACATAACGATTTTGGGAATCGAAATGTATTTATAAATGTTGTGTCTTGCATTGTAAACGGATCGCTTTTGTCTCGTAAACCCATCAAAATTTTCCTCCTACCCCCCGATTCTCCTCCTCAACAATTGCCGCATACACAAAGAACCTTTCCTTCGTGCTAGTTATAACCCTCAAATATTAAAAAAAAAATTTAAATAATGATGTAAAACAAACACAGATKTTTTTGTATTGTGATGGCTGCTTTCACACGTCACAGATAATAGTGAGCATTTGAGCTTTTGAATTTTCGTCAGCATAAGGTAACCAACCCTCACTGTAGTGAGAAATACTACTACTCCCAACTCCAGACTCTCCCACGGAACCACCTGATTAACTTACTTCGTGGGAGTGATAAGACATTTAAGTCTCTTCTATGGCACGGACTGACGAACGCCTACTATGCTCTATATGACTCAGTTTTGTCATGATTGAGGCTGCCGCTTCGCTGACAGCTCTCCAGTTCTCAGTGGACTGACACATGAGTATCGTCAAATTTTCCACCGTAAAACTACCACCGAGTGTAGTTTTTAGTTTTTCCCTTGCACTTATAAATCGTGGGCAATAAAAGAAAACATGCTCCGAGTCTTCACAGCACTCTGAACACGACGGACAATTCGGACTAGTGTCATTTTGGAATCTATACAGGTAACTTCTAAARCACCCATGCCCACTTAGTATTTGGGTTAGGTGGAAATCCAGGTCCCCATGTCGTCTGTCGATCCAGGAATGGATGTCCGGTATTRGTCTGTAGGTCCACCGTTCYTTAAGTGAGGTTTGCCACCGCTGCTGCCATATCGTTAAGCTTTTCATTCTCTCTTCTCTTTTGGCTCCTATAGATGGCTCTGGTAATTTGTAAACTCGTTCGTATTCATCACCTTKRATGTCAATGGGCAYCATACTGGCTATTACTTCAGCTACTACTACTACTTCACTAGAGTGAGTGCGGTGATTTTTGTGAGGGCATGAGAATAGGGCAGATAATATCTGGTTATTATGCTTATTCATAATAGTGTAGTACAATCCTTTCGGATTAATAAGACGTCAGCCCCAGTACGTGTGTTTTGCGTTGTAATCTTCACCTGCTAGAAATCTTTGACCCAGCGTTATAAAAAATTCTTGAAATTTGCAATCTGTAATTTTAAAACGAGGTGGACAGTATATAGTCGTAAAGCTTATGTCACAATCCCGATTTTTAGGAGTATTGTTCTAGCTTGTTACTGTKCTGTAGCATGAGATTCATAGAGTCTAAATCCCGGTATATTGAAATTATTTTTATTTGTTAGATGAGTTTCTGATATAAGCATTACATCTATATCTTTTTTCAGAGAGTTTCATTACGGAATGTTTGTAACGTTTCGTTACAACGGGCTTGAATTGCGACAGACAATTAAGTTTTTAAGTCTTTAACTTGCAGTGTGATTTCCCCCACAATTACCACATTTTTAAACATTTAAACCCTCTTTTTTAAGAGTACATTTTGAAGTAGAATGTAGATCACCACACAGACATTGCGTAGGGTGCAATATGCTTTCGTGCGTTCATACTCTTGACAGTTTACACATTGTAATGGTCCATTTCAGCAGATACTTTAAATTGYAAATCGGGTTTATTTAATTTTTCTTTAGTTGATTAAAAATTGGCATCATTTCTATTTTGAACAATGGTTGTGGAACTTTGTACCTGTTAAAAATATTTACTACTGGTTTAATACTAAAACCACCTTCTACCTGTGCTTCTTTAACATCATTAGAGTATACGGAAGACTCAACCCTTCTATTAGAACAGCTAGGCATACTGAGTTCTTCAGTTGGTAAGAGTAGTTTATGTTTATGTTTACTATTTATTACTAATAATTTGTGGTCACTGATTTTTATTTGATTGTTTGTTTTTATTTTGGTTTTACCCCCTTTCACAGTATATGAAGAACTGCTGAGGGAAAAGTGCTTCTTCCTAGCAACTTTGATTGATTTATGTAGCTATATGTATATTACGTACATTAAACCGATTAACGGCCACACTCACTTTAAAGGCCAAAGTGTCATTCATTACTTGCCCCTTCCAATTTACAGTTTTTGTCAGTGTTTGAAAAGCTACTGTACTCTCGTAGCAAAAAATTAAGAGACGAGRTAATATGAGAGCAGAGCTAACTAGATTTTTCATGTGCTACAGCTTTCGAATGTGTTTGTTGTTTTTTCTCTGTTTTGGCTATTTTCCGTCTTAATATTTGAATTAAATGAATAATAGAAAATTGTATGCAACTAATTTTGAAACTTTTGATTATTGATGACCGCGTGAAATGCAAAAGATGTTCGCGTGTTTTAAAAAAAGATCGTTTTTAAAGAAACATTTACTATTACATGATATGCGACCTGAGCAGAAAGAAACCAATTCTGGTTGCGTGCAGAACAAAAAGAACATGAAACATCAAGTGGTAAAAGTTCAAGTCAGTAAACAAGTGGTAATTCGTTCATACATTGTCTTGTCACTGTCAATGCTTAARTCACGATGTATTGGAAAATATACTTCTTGTCTGGCTGAACACAACACAACTAACTGAATAAAATGATTTTTKGATTTAGATCTTTTCTGAAAACAATATTTTGACAATTTTTTTTTTATACCCTGAAGGTTATAGTTTGCCACGAAGTTTGTAACACCTAAAGTTAAGCGTCGGTGACCCTATAAAGTAAATATATAAATGGTCAGTATCTTGAGCTGAGTTGATTTAGCCATGTTCGTCTATCTGTCCGTTTGTTCGTATGTATATATATACGAACTAGTCCCTCAGTTTTTAAGACATTTTAAGAAGCTGCTCATTTGTCGGAACTGCCGATATCGGACCACTRTAACATRTAGCTGCCATACAAACTGAACGATCGGAATCAAGTTCTTGTATGGAAAACTTTCACATTTGACAATGTATCTTCACAAAAGTTGGCACAGTTATTTTCTAAGATAATAGTGTAATCTCCGAAGCAATTTTTCAGATTGGTTAAGTATAGTATATGGCTGCCATATAAACTGAATGATCGGGGAATCAAGGGCTTGTATGGAAAACTTTCGCATTTGACGTGGTATCTTCACGAAATTTGACACGGATTACTGCTGGTAATAATAAAATCTCCGAAAAAATTGTTCAGATCGGATGACTATAGCATTTAACTTCCATACAAAATGAACACGTAGTTACTAAAAGAAATGCAGCACGTGTGAACTAAATGCTTCGGCAACAAAAAACTAACAATATTATATGTGCATGCGAAAGCTGTAGCACAAGAAAATTCCAATTAGCTCTGCTCTCAATTTTTTGCTACCGCTACGCCTAACCAGAGCACATTTTTGACCATTGCTACAGCTATAGTTTTTTATCTGACAAAACTCCGAGCAGAGCAGAGCACGTACTTTTACATTGTTTTTCTATGGCTCTGATACGGCTCCTTGCAAAGTGGGAGCGGTAGCAATAGCATGGTAATAATTCYAGAAATTTCGTTGTCTCGGAGTAGTAAATGAAAGCCTAGGTTTTGTTAGTTTCATTCTTAGTTTTAACACTTTACAAGTTTTCGTTCAATGGCTCTGTGATAGTAGCAGTCGTTCGATTACTCCCAGCACCCTAATAGGTATCATATATAAAATTCCCTATAAATCAAAGGTGCCTCAAAGATACGTGCCTTTTCTGTACAACAAAGGCTTCTAATCTAAAACCTAAACTAAAGACAAAACCTTATATTTGGATATATGTATGTAGAAGAGAGCAAAGACTGGTCATGTAGCGAAATGAGCACGAATAACCAGTGCAGTATGAGATGGAGCATTATCGCAMTTCCTTGTTCAATAAATTCAGATACAGTAAAAATCGGAAAATTAACTTTTAGTGCCTCACAAARCAACGCGTATCTGAAATACTAATAAATATTTTGAGGTGAAATTTAGCATAGATGTTACTAATAGTACTATCAACTTACAGAAAAAAAAATTGGGCTGCCTTTAATGCTCTCCAAGCCACACTTCTCTACTATAAACAATTTTATTTCGAATATGAAAAACGTATTTTTAAAGGTTAAGTGTTGATGAAATATTTTAGAACATTCAACTGTACCTCTACCGCCAAGACCATGCATAACACGTTTTTCCGCAYATGCAAGCATCTTGAATGAAAAACACAAATCTTTTTTATTTGATAAATTTACATGTGATTTATTTATAGATTTAAGAAAAAATAATACAAAAGAATGTGAAATACATATTCGATTTTTTTTTTTTTGAATGCATATTTTTTAGTCTTTTAGTCATATTATCAGCGCTTGTTTTAATATATTTCATGCATATAAATATCCGTTCTGGTTATAACTATATCTTTTGCTAACAATATTGATTTAAGATTCTAGTAATGCCGCTCCGACCAGTTAAACTAAGTTCACCATTCTAAAACCAGTAATTTCCTCCTTACACAAGTTGTTGGCAAATTTAAAGTCTAACAAAAGCCTAGTGTTTTTGATTAATCTTTCTAATGCAGTCGAGACTTCTTTATTGTTCTAAATTTTTGACTGTCAAGACTGGCGTGGAATTAAAGACACAAGTGTGTTGACAGTTTGTCTGATGATCACAAATAGCTCAACACATACCCGTTTGCTGACCGATTATATACCAAGATATCTGCAAAAATGATCTTGTATCAACTTGATTTTCTTGGGAAAGTTTTGAGATTTGGCATAAGTCTTGCTTTGCTTTGGTATTGCTTATTACTACTTTCAAATAAAAAATTAGCTAAACTAAAATCTAAAATCTTGTCCGTTTAATTAACTGTTATCTTCATTGATAAGGTTGGCGAATCCCTTCCTCCACAACCAAAGAACGCTGTGAAATTTTCAGCGCTCCAGGAATATGCTCTTCAAACCTTTTATGTTTCATGTTTTTTTTTTTTTTTTTTGTTAAGAATGAAATGGTAAGGAATTCTGTTGGAGACAAAGTTCCTCACTGGTTGAAAAATAATTGTTTCCGTTACGTCGGTCCGACCATTGGAATATTTCYTTCTTATAGCTACCAGTGTTTATAAATATTTATTTTGTGGAGCAGGAGACTCTCTGCGTTATATTGTTTTTGTTTTTAATCTGACAARAATCCTCCTTAAGGTATTTACGTGACATTTTAGACCTTATGTCCAATGCATTGTTATTTTTAATCATTCAGGTTCAATTCTATTGAGTATAAATCTATTTTTATAAGTGTATATGTGTGTACAAGACTTTCTCAGTTGTCTGTCACGTATTTGTAAGGCTGCTATCCTTGGTGTTCCTTTAATTATACCACTGTCTCCAGTTACAGATACTACAAGTATGTATGTACGCATGTACATGCTCTTTTGTTTTGGCTAGAGTAGTAAGTAGAACTAAGAATGCCAATGACAATTTTAATTGAAAAATCACACACGCACACATCCGAATTTCCTCAAACATGTCGGAATGGACATGTAAAAGAAACTAGGAAAGTATTTGTGAAACAATAAAGGAATCAATTTACTTAATTCCTGCTTTTTTCCGCACCGTTTTTGAGCAACACCTCAGCAATTGAATTAAACTTTTTTATTCTTTTCCCTCTGTGTAATGGACTCAACTGCGAATGAATCAACTTTGAGGAAGCAAGAACACTGAAAATCTTCTTATGCTCTATTGTGATTTTTTGTTTTTCACTCATTTGGTTAGAATTTTGWATTTACGTTTCGGCACAAGGTTCTTTGGTAAGCGTCTCGCACTTAGTGTCGCGGACTATCTACCATATATATAGTATGTATATATAATGCAAGTATATGTGCTGCGAGTGTAGTAAGGAATACGAAGTTTAATTTTAGACAAATTCTCTGTTCGATATTTTSATCCATTGGTAAAAAGGCAACGCTCTACTGAGGTGTACCGACTTCAGCAGCTGYTGTAAAACTGGTTAGAATGTTATTTAAGGACAGTCTTGCTAACTTGAATTAATTAATTACATTTCTTGGTTTAAATAACGTAATAAAATATTAACAAGTAACTTCGTTTTTAATAAAGTTAATTTATTTATATTATTGCATTTAATACTGCTACCAKTTATTAAATATTTTCGAGTATCTTATTTTTATCCTTCACAATTTTCCAAAATATTGCCATTATACATACATATTTGCATACTAAAAATAAAAAATAGATGACATAATTAAACATTCCGAATATATTGTATATTTTTATTTGAAACCGTACGCTATTGCACCTATCAAAATGAAAAGGAGAACTGTTACGAACAAGAACACAACACGTGCCACCCGAATTCGAGCGGAACGGTCCCTTCGCCTTTCCCTCGCCCACAAAAACCCGGTTTGGGCGATAAACCGGATGCAAGTAACTTGTTATATTTAGCGGTATATTTTTACGGTCTTTTGTATTTCTGATTCTTTCACTTTTTATGCTTTCCCTTTTAGTTCATTTTCCATTGTTGTTTTAGTGCCACCGTCGCTTTCATCACTGTTATTGCTGTCAAGATACACAGTCTCTATTTTTTCCGTTGGTACAGCCATCAACACTCCAATAGTTTGTGTAACAATTCAATTTAGTCCTGTCGTCAGTGTTYCTGCCCTTCCCCTCATATCATTGCAATGATGCYACCGCTTGCTTACAATTTTGTTTCCTTCTTCACTGTCATTTCTTACGACTTTCTGTTCGTTTATATGTGCACATATTTCTGCTGGTTTTTCTGTTGCCTGTTGGTGGTATTTGCGTCAGTTGTTATTGCAGCTATTGTCAKTGCCAACAATAAACGATTTTTTATTGGTTCTGTCATTGTTATCTTATGATTCTCGCTGATGGCTTTATTATGCACAGCGCATGGCTTAGCATAAATTTATGAAATTAACAGTTTTACCAACTCATTCTACATCGCAATGGTGCCAACGAATTGAAGCATATTTTATTATTATACTCCTACAACCAGTTCCTACAGGGTATTATAGTTTTGTTCACCTAACGATTGTAGGTATACGTATCACCTCAAACTAATCGAGATAGATTTAAGGTTACATACAATGGACCAATAAAGTTTACATACACCTGGTTCTATTAAATTACGACACTTTTATTTGTTATAAAACTAATAAATTTTGTGTTTTTTTCTATCCATTTCAAAAAATGCATATTTAACATTAATTTTATCATAACAAAATATTTTTTTTACACAAATTAATGCTTAAGATTAAAGTGGGCATAATTTATATCAAAAAAGTTTACGTGCACTAATGATTAGTTATATAAATCAAAAGTAATTACAATAGTTTTAGCGGGTTTCGCCTACATTTTATTGCTATTACGAGGGCTKCTATATATATTTCTGGCCTAATGGAATATTTATCAACGAAAATGGTTTTATTGTTTTTTAAAATATTCTCTATCAAGATTTATACACTTTTGCATGCGCTCAAACCAATTTTCGAAGCACTTTTTCCACTCCGATTGWGAYACCTCCAAAACATGGTTTTTGAATGCTTCAACARMATCTTCTGGCGACGAAAATCGTTGACCACGCATTATTTTCTTGATGTGTGGGAATAAAAAGAAGTCATTGGGTGCCAGGTCACAAAGGCGCTGGWTTGAGCCGATGTGTGAGAGCTCGCATTKTCATGGTGTACAATGATTCGTCTTCTCTTGTTCGTTTTTCGRATTTCTCCGRAAACTTCAGGCAAGCAAATGGTGGTGTACCACTCAGAATTGACKKTSCTACGTTGCTCAAGCGGAACAGTCGCCACATGACCAGTTTTGCCGAAGAAACAGGCGACCATTTGCTTCGAAGTGCTTCTTCCACGAACAACTTTCGTTGGATTTGGCTCGTCTTGGAAGACCCCSATCGTCGATTGCTGTTTTGTTTCGGGCTCATAGGCATAGATCCATCATTCGTCACCTGTGRCGATCTTATAAACGTCTTTTGAAGCACCRTGATCGTATTTTTTCAGCATTTCTTTACACCAATCCACACGAGCATTTTTTTGAGCGATTGTCAAGTTGTGCGGGATCCAACGAGAACAAACCTTTTTTACGGCCAGGTATTCATGTAATATCGAATGTATGCTGGTGGGAGAAACGCATAGGCATGCCTCTATATGAAGGTATGTTACATGACGGTCTTGCACTATCAGTTCACGTACGGCATCGATGTCTCTGGCACAACGGCTATTTTTGGACGACCTTCACGGAATTCGTCTTTGAGCGAGCGTCGGMCACGATTGAATTCGTTGTACCAGTTTTTCACAGTGTTATAGGATGGTGCTTCATAGCACCAGATCAAAGATGTTAGTTCATCGATGCACTCTTGTCGTGATAATCCACGTCGWAAGTTGTGAAAAATGATCGCACGAAAATGTTCACGAGTTAATTCCATTTTTTGGCCGAGATGAATTTTTTAATTCCCTGTAAATAAAACAATTCACGATTAAATGACAAAACGTTCTGAGTGATGTTGTGCTAAAAAATATCAAACTTTCCAATGGAAATGTCAGATTGCACCTGGCAACACTTAGTGTTCCCCCGCTTCCTGGATTTGATTCTTGCAAGTTGCAAGAGTATAAAATGTTCGGTTGCATCCGARCTTAGCGCTTCCCTACTTTTTTTTATTGGTTTTTATAGACATTTTGATAATTTGGAATTCTACGATGCCAAGGAATGTGATTTTCGTATAATGCGCGTACAGGGGAATGAAATCCTTGCTATGACAGTTAATGAGTTTATTTGAAAATAAATTAATGTATAATAAATATATATAATATACGAGTGGTTTCAACGTTTTCAAAGTGATCGTGGGTACATAAATGRCAATCAACATGCGGGTCAATTAAAATCCGTGATCACCGGAAATTCCATCGAAACTGTGCGTATATTCATCAAAAATKAGCCGATATCATCAYTGAAATTCATGGAAATWGAWTWGAACATCTCCAAAACATCGATTTATCGCATTTTGACCGAACATTTGGRCTTAMGAAAGKTGTGTGCCCTTTTGGTTCCGCACAAATTGACTGACGACCAAAAATTGCTCAGAACCCAACATTCGAAGGAAGATTATTTGAAATCACATTTAACCATTAACTCCTCCCRGTATTCACCTGATCTGGCACCGTGCGACTTCTTCCTTTTCGAAAAAATGCATTTGCCCATGAAAGGAAATCGTTATGCAGATGYAGCGGTCATTCACCGCCACCTTGCACCGCCATAAAGGCCAACGAGTTAAAACACTCATTCCACATACCTTTGRTCGTGCAARAAGCTGTATTGAAGCAGAAGAAAACWATTTTGAATAAAAAAAATTGATTTTGCCGAAAAACCCATTTGTTCTGTTTTTTAAGTCCTGTTTACTTTGGARCGCTCCTTGTAGTTGATTGTTATTGTTGTTGGATTTACAAGAAGATTGTGATTATCACAAAAACACTACTTAGATTTATAAATTACAATATTATGTTTACAAAATTTTTTGTGAATATGAAATAAAATACGAGGAGAGATTCAGAAGAAGGATGTAAATGGTTGAAAATGATTACAATTATTTTATATGAAGAGAGCTCTTATTTATCAGATTATATAGGTAAGTTACGATTTACGCACAGCAAAGATTTGGCGTAATAACGTCTAACAATTAATTTATAATTAAAAAGCCATCACTACAAAGCGGTTATAGAGCCAAGGAATTGAAAAATGTTTTTAAAACACACATTCATATTTTACTACCAATTAGACTGTATAAAGCTACTCTTTCTTTTGAATTTGTACCTAGTATTTTGCCTTTTGCCTTCGTAAATGTTATGCTGCGCATACGACCGTACAAACATTAGTCGTATATACAGTTTACATCTTTGCCGTCCCATTATAATATTCTTAAGCGTAATGGAAAATAATTTAAACGATTATATATGGTATATTGTGTATTTTTATCCTCACTATAAATATGTTTCAGGATATAGTTAAGGAGTGCTTATAAAGTGACAACGAGTAAATATGTGTGTGTGGAGGGCGGTACTGGAGGCACCTCAAAAAGCCCTGCTGCACCCCTTTTCTTTGCATTTCACACTTTATTGCGCCGACAATGAGGCTGCGTAAACACGTGTTTTTATGTCATTATCTTGAAGTGTACTTTTCATCAATTTTGCACTTATGCTTTTACTTCCGAATATTCTACATACTGACACGTTTCTCTTTATAAGATCTCCATATTAAAATTGAGCTTAGGTAGCGCTGAATTTCGTTTCTTCGTGGCGGTGCTATGATTTTATTGGACGGCAGAGTATTCGGTTTAATAAAGAGTAGGTTATTCATACTAGCAGCCGATTTGCTTGAATTTCGWTTTTCAATATTACAGTGGAGTTTCATAACGAATGTGGTTTGCGAATTTTAAATAACTATTAATTCTTCAAGGATTTTCATATTTTTATATTTTTAAACGTCCTTATTAAATTAATTAAGGTTTCGAAATGTTTAATCAAAATTATTTGAGTATTATTTTTACTACATATGTATGTATCATAATTTATAAAGTTGTTAATAATAAACATATTAACCCAAGCTTGTCAAAAGTTTGCCAAAATAGTATTTCATTGGGGAAAACTTATTCTTCTTTACTGGCGTAGACTGCTTGGCGCCAATTAAAGATTCCAATTAAAGATTCCAAGCAAAGCCAGGCGTTTCTCCACAAAGTGGAGGTCTTCCTCTTCCTCTGCTTCCCCCAGCGGGTAGTGCGTCGAATAGTTTCAGAGCTGGAGTGTTTTCATCCATATGAATGACATKACGTAGCCATCACCGCCGCTGTCTCTTAATTCGGTGCACTATGTCAGCTCATCGTACTCGTACTATCGAATGCGATATTCGGCTTGGCCTACGCGGAGTGGACCATAACTGTTTCGCAGATCTTTTCTCTATAAAACTC
>NW_017536971.1:113153-135620 GCF_001853355.1 Bactrocera latifrons | reverse complement strand
TGTCTGTTGTGATTGCAGCTTCTCGACGTCGAACCTTCCTTGCGTTTGATGGCGTGCGTTTTTTGCTGCACAGAGGCGCGTGCGAATCTTCGCTGCAATAAGATAGTGGTCCGAGTCGATGTTAGGACCTCGCAGTGCACGCACATCTAAAACATCTGGTTGGTGGTTTTTCGATCCGGAGACAGCCAGGTAGCTTGATGAATCTTCTTATGCTGAAATCTATTCGGGCCCTGGCGAAGTCGATCAGCCTCAACCCATTTGGGGATGTTTCCTCGTGGATTCTGAATTTACCGGCCGTAGTGCTAAAGATACCTTCTTTGCCCACCCTTGCGTTAAAGTCGCCAAGCAAGATTTTGACATCGTGGCGGGGGCAGCTCTCATATGTGCTTTCCAAGCACTCATAAAAGGCATCTTTGGTCACATCGTCCTTCTCTTCCGTCGGGGCGTGGGCGCAAATCAGCGATATGTTGGAAAACCCCGCTTTGATGCGGATTGTGGCTAGACGTTCATTCACCGGGGTGAGCGATAGTACTTGGCGACGGAGTCTCTCTCCCACCACGAATCCTACACCAAACTTGCGCTCCTTTATATGGCCTCTGTAGTAAATGCCACAAGGACCTACTCGTCTCTGTCCTTGTCCCGTCCATCGCATTTCTTGSACGGCGGTGATGTCAGCCTTTATTTTTTCGAGGACATCAACCAGCTGGGCAGCGGCAGCTTCCCAATTAAGGGACAGGACATTCCAGGTGCATGCCCTCAATTCGTTRTCCTTATTTCGTTTGCCATGGTCGTCATCAAAAGTGGGGTGTCTCATCCGAGGCTGTTGTTGCGTTGTAATTGGGGTGGKTTTTTTACGTGGCGCRTCCCAAACCCAGCGCACAACCCTATGCAGGGAATGTTTCGCCTTCTCACTTTAGATCACCTTCAAACGGATGTTGTTAGGCTACCCAGAGGATACTTGGTCAAGGRCCGGAAGTCATGAGCTGCTTGAGTCATATGTAAAARAATCGTTTCTGGCCACTCCCAAGTGAATGGCGATCAGAAAACTTTCCTCACTTGCGTGAACTTCTACGCATGACTCCATCCTCCACTGTAACATACTTTTATATATTTCAAAGTTTTGTCATGTRTAAAATTTGGTTGAAATTTCTCTAGTAGGATATGTACGTAAATTTGGCAATTTTTTTGTCACCAACTGTTATTAAGCTGGGTCATACCCTCCTGGGTGTAAAATTTAATGCATTTGGTGTGTTTACTTATTGATTTATCGCACTTTTAGTATTTAAAAAAAAAACCGTTACGAACCGAACGGTCTGGGAAATTGGGTGATATAACTTAAATAATTTGGGAGATATATGTATATATAAAATATATTAAGAGGCGGTTACWTCTTCCACAGATAGATAGTCTCCTGTATTCAGCTCGTTTCGTCATYTTGATAATTTATAAATGTATATATATGTAACCCTATATCTATCTCAAATAGTTCTAGGTATTAGAAATAACCGCTAAGTGATCAAAAGTATTATACACTGTAGCTATATGTTGGAAGGGTATAAAAAATCGCCCTTGCAGATTGGTGAGACGAATGTAGGGGTTAAAAACTAAATATTTTTCTGCTYCTTTACTGGCGTAGATACCGCTTACTCGA
Source organism: Bactrocera latifrons (assembly GCF_001853355.1). Classification (NCBI taxonomy): domain Eukaryota; kingdom Metazoa; phylum Arthropoda; class Insecta; order Diptera; family Tephritidae; genus Bactrocera; species Bactrocera latifrons. The sequence goes on along the minus strand of NW_017536971.1, from coordinate 133,969 downwards.
TTATAGCAGAGTAAAGAACAAAGCAGCCTCTAAATATATGTTTGAATTATAATAAAGCAAGAATTCCACAGTGCGAAAAACTAACAAATCGATCCCTCGACTGAGCTGAATGTAAGAAATAATTTGTAGAAAAGATAATATAGTAATGCTTATGTCTGTCATGAGAGTTTTGATTGTTTAATAAAGGTTTAAGTGCATTTTGGTCGGTTCTCAAGTTTCTTTTGTATTAAAAAATTTATTAATAGCAGTCAATAATAGTGGTCGCTTCTTAGTAAGTATTATACTAAATTTAGTTCTAAACTACAGATCGATTCTATCACCCTGACTCAAGAATCAACTATCTTATACTTTGGAGATTAAAGAGCACTACACACAACAATGTTATATGATTAATTTTCCTCCTTTGCCACCGTATACCCTTTGACCCTCTTTCTAGTGTCCTAGGTGGTAGGGTTTGAATTCTCTATGCCCCAGTTGTAATAATGCACACATGCTTGTCGCAGGATGTGTCAGTCGCGCCAATGCAAATGCTGTTGACATCAAAAGTAATGCTGTTAGTAATGTCGAAAACTTCTTAAGTGTGTGACTTGCACTCCTCCTTCACCACCGTCACCATAGCCCTCAATACTGTTTTTGATTTTACGCAGATGATGATGCTATCTTTTTACCTTTCGCTCCCGCCAAGCAACACAGTGAGCAAACGCAAAGCATTGGCTTCTATGCCCACCTTTGCTTGTTTGATTGTGTTGTTGGTTCTTGCTTTTATTGTTGTTGTAATTGTGATGTGCTCCAGTTGAAAGTGGTGGCATAGGTGTAAATTTGCGAAATGTGCAAAAAGATTTTGAGATCTTTTCTTCGTTTACTCATCATCATTGTGGCATTTTTGGTTATAACGAAACTTACCCCATCTATACTTCCGCTTCTGCGCTTCCATGACTGCTATTACTATTTGCCTTGCTGCGTTGGTTTCTCTTCTTTTCGAATTGCTATGATACGCGCTTTCCGTTACTCACAGTCCGCCGCACTGCTTTGAATTTAGCAGTTTTCCAGCCAGAATCGGCTCGCACATTTTCGAAGGTGACAATATAGGATTAAATCGGATTAAAAATGTAATATACGTCTTAGCTGCGGAGTATTGGAAGGTAGGGTAAGAAAGTAATAAGGGAAAATGCAAACGGTAGAAGAACCAGTTGGCGCGCTTTACCCCATCAGCACTGCCTCTGAACGTGTATTGCGGAAATTACGTTCCTTTATTAAGTGCGATGGCTTCTATGGCTTCTCAGTTGAGCCGCTCCTTGTCTTTCGTTGTCATCTCAGCTCAGGTGACAAAAAGGGAGCAACTTTGTCATTGCGGCAATATGGGTGGAGTGCAMATTTTTGTCAGCCCGAATACAGAGAGCTGAGGCGTTAAGCAGCAAGACATAAGCTTGTCAGCGWTGACACCACTACGCACCCGACACCACTACACACCTGACGGTGTACTTCGCGTCGATCTAGATGCAAATGGACTTGGTCATATTGAGATTTGTTACAATTTTGATATTTTTGCTTTCAAATAGATATGTGTTAATCAATTTCGGCTTTAGATTAAGATAAATTCTTGACATCGAAAAGAGAACAGGTATATTTTTTAACAGGCTTCCACAACAGCCAAATTTCTATACTTCCAAATGACCTAAGAATGAAGAAAGATACAAGTTATAGCAAGTGGTCCCCAAACTAAATTACCATGTYAGGAGTTTCATTCGGACGAAAATTATATGAGATTCAAAATATATACACCATRAAAAGTGATATTAGACACAAGTTAATAATTATATATGTATGGYATATCCATATTACTTTATTTTACCGCAAAATTTGTCAACTGAGATTTAATTCAACCTGACAAGGAGGAAAGGTTATTGGATTATTAATATACTTTACAAATATATGAATTTATTTTTTTTGTTTATCTTTTCTCAAATTTACCCTCYTTATAATCTCTAATTTTGGTTTGTTGCAAACACCTCAAAACTTTGGATGAAAATAAAAAAGCGGGGAACTGACAAGCCTCTAGTCTAATATAGCAGTCCCCAGTCTGATACATAGATTGCTCATTCATTTTGTATGATTTTTAGTTAGCCCTAACCTTCGTTTATAAATTTCACSGCTGTCGAATAATTAGTTTGTTAATTATACCATTTTGAGGGAGCAGCTTTTTTTATTGTGAAAAGATGCGTGAAAAGGAATTTCGCATGTTGRTATAATATGCTTTATGAAGGGCAAAAATASAGTTGAAACAAAAACTTKGCTTGATGACAAGTATTMTGAWAGTGTCCCAAGAAAATCAACCATCAAGAATTGGTGTGCTAAGTTTAGCCGAGGTGATATAAGCACTGAAGACGGTGAACGCAGGGGACGGCCACAGGTTGTTACTATCGACGAARACATCAATAAAATCCACAAAATAATTTTAAATAACCATAAAGTTATATTGTCCGAGAAAGCAGGCACTGTAAAGATGTTAACCAAACGTATACATCATATCATTCACAAGTTAATGTTAAGGCGTAATACGCCCGATATGCGACAATGAATGAAACATGGCTCCCTCATTTCACGCAGAAGTGCAATCGACAGTCATTCGAATGGACAGCAYACGATGAACCCGCTTAAAAGCGTGAAAAACACAGCATTCGGCTGGCAAGGTTAACGGCATTTGGGGATGCGCAGGAAAAATTTTTATTGACTACGTTGAAAAAGGAAGAGCCATCAAAAGCGAGTATTACATAGYATAGCACTTCAAAGCCACTATTCGYGCTTTACTATTTACTATTTACTTCAATAACTTCATGAATGCTTAATTAGTATTATGTAAAGTGATAGATCGTATAAAATATGTGATATATGGAAAGTAGGAGTGGTTGTAGTCGGATGTATCGGATCCACTAGTAGAGTATTTCTGACATATAGGATTTTAACTAAAGGTGTACTGTGCCATATCCATTATTTAACTTTATACCGCCTTCCATGATGCTTTTTCATGTTGTCTTTAAAATTTTATTGATTTAGATATATACCTCCTATATCCAAAGGGGGTCCGACTCCWTATGAAATGCCAACCTTCTTATGTTTACAATATGTGTACGAAGTTTCATGAAGATACTATATATCAATTTTTACTCAATCTATCGCTTGCTCAAACGGACCGACGTACAAAAAGTCACCCGGAATTCAACATAATGCGAGAGCGGAAGAACTAGTAAAACTATATTAATTGTAAACTTATGCGTTAATCTGGCTTCATCCTTAAAAACATTGAATGATATGAAAAGTGGCATAATGATGAGCATAAAATACTAATTCTGTAGAATRTATATAGTACAACTTTCAGCGGTACAGGATTTTCTGTCATTTTCTCAAGGTTTTCTGAATGCAAATTAATTTTCTGCTCGAAGACTTTTTTTTTTGACGAAAGAAAGATATAGCGATAYAATGTTAGCGTTGTGAGAACTTCATAATATAGGTTCGGGTATAATTGATTTTCCACATTTTGTACTTTAGCGAGGAAGTATTGAAGTTCGATATTATGTTTTCTTCAATTTTGTAAACAAAACTATACAATTAAAAGCTTTGCTTAAATTCTTCATCAAAAATAATTTTTAAACTACATAGACGCTGTGGGACAAATAAATAATAATTTGTGCTTAGTTTTATTTACGTCGATCCTACCAGTACCGCTCATTTCATTTCATTCTCACCTGTTTTTCAAATTCATTTAAATGGTAAAGAGCTACATCATTTTCGTCTTTATCGTTTAATCTTATTCACTTTACTTTCAGTAYATTTCGCMTTTTCTTGTAGCCGTTTGGTGTCTTTATATTCATGCGCCTTTGTCGTCTCTCCCCCCTGTKTTTTCTTTTCCTTTGGCTTAAAATCATTTTTACTTTATGTATTTCGGCTGTAACCGCACTCTCTTGATTCCTCAAAAGCGCTTTCAGTTTTTTCCTTCCTTTTTGGGGCACACGTCCTTTAATTGTTTCTTTATACCCTTGACGATTTTCGCTGTGACTTCGTAGCAAAAAAGGGTACAYTTGCCTATGTTACTTATTAATTTTAAGTTAAGTCTGTGTGAGAAGCAGTCAGCATTTTTTTCAAGTGCCAACTGCTTCGTCCTTATTTTTCTTCCAGCCTTAAGTCGGACACATTAATTTTCCTATTAGCCTTATTCACACTTAGCCATTAAGTAACTTTATTGGCTGCATGAAGTGTTTCTCACAATTGTTAATTTCAGCTTCAGCTACTTGCTTGCAGCTATCGGACACTCACGCATACAACATGCAACACTTGACCGTCTTCATACTCGCAGTCGCCGGCAATCCTCATTCGTTGCCATTAATGCTTAAGTGCTTAATTGTTCTGTTACAAAATTGCTTTGTCAATATTTTCTTATAAGCACCCAACTGAAGGCTTTCACGGCATTCCTTCCATTCCTCAACCAAGCGTCGTAATCTATACACATATGTGTGCTTGTGTGTGCACGCTTTCGAGCGTGTCGTTAGCCATCAACCCACTCAYTAGGCGCCTCACTATCAACCGCAATTACGCTTTTAACATTGACCAAAGCACAGACTTTCACACTCGCAATCACTTGAGCGCACACTAAAGGATGTACATGAGTAAGTGCCTATCATTTACATAGTAACGGTACTATTGCCTTCATATCATACATACATCGTTGCTGGCATATTGTACACTTACATATGTAGATTTGCATGTGTACATTTATACACATTTCCATATATTATATCAGTGTGACATACTTATGTACGTACGAAAGTGGTAATATGTAGTGCGTCTGACGTGGTTGCAGTAGATAAGGATATCGATTGTGCTTCGTTGACCCCTCTCCAATCTCCTCTCAATTCACTCTCATCGCAATCCAACCTGTTTGCTTGTTGTTGYTACTTCCTGAGATTTCTCCATTATAACATGTGCCGAAGTGAAGCTTGTCGGGCTTTTGCTAAACTCTTTAATGCCATCATAACCTTATTATTCGCTTACCATAACACATAATTATAAGCACGTTTACATAAGAAGTGTGTATGTTTATACTTTTTGCTTATTGTACAATAAAAAGTGGTGAGGAAAGATATTTTCAAAGAATTCAATGAATAAGCAAAAAATAATATAAAAAGTCATAAAAATGCTTAGACTAATAGTTAAAGGAGATTCGTAAATTTGTTCGTTTTTGGCGAGATCCGTTCCGAATGCTTTCTTCCACCCGGATGACATAACCCAGCCAGTGAAGCCGTTGTCTCTAAATTCSCTGAACCATATCAATGTCGTCGTATATCTCATAAAGCTCATCGTTCCATCGACTGTGGTATTCACCATTGCCAATATGCAAAGGACCATAAATCTTCCCCAGAACCTTTCTCTCGAAAACTCGTAACGTCGATTCATCTTTACTTCTCAATTGTCTAATGTTGTTGTTGGTGTTAATGCTRGTTCCAAGATAGTCAAAACTATTAAATGTCTACCTCTGGTGTCCAACGTTTTAATACATAAATAGTAGTTCTATGTTTAAACTCACTTATMGAGAACTGAAATAATTTATATTACTTGTATTTAATATTCCATTTTCACCCACAATCTTTAAACCGTTTCGGTTGCAAAAATGTGTAAAATTTTGGTGAAATTAAGAACACAAGCTTTCTTCAAGTTATGTAATTTAGTTCTTAATATGAATGGAATGGATCTGGATGAGCCCATACTTCATATCCCTWATGAAATGAATATTTATTATCTGGKTGGCGYTTTCACATCATCTCAATATTTTAAATTTAGAGTCTTCAGTTGAGTTTATAACACGTATATATCTTTGAAGGATGTTTTTAGTATGATTTTAGCTGACGGAAAAGTAAAGCATAGTTATAAAACTTATTTAGTCTATGTTCTATAATGTAAGTTAATAAGATAAAAATTTGATTTGTCATGTTGAATTCTTTAATTGTTAAAATAACGTATTGCCAACACGTAAAGTGCCTCCGGTTGCAAGAATATGAATTGTTTGGTTACATTTCTTCAAAATTGTGCAACRGATGAAGAGATCACAAGAAAAGTTTATAATATACATAAAGCTACAGTACGAGCGGAGCAACGTTTTGGAAATGAAATTGAAAGTTTGCCCATGCGCTTACGTTGTAAGAAATACACTTTTCAGGGCCGCGTAGCCGAAACGCATAAACATTTGTGAAAATTTTACGAAAWGGATTGAAAGAAAACTCGACTCGAGTTGCCGGACTCTAGACGCTCATGTCGCACTGAGTGTCACCAAAAAAGAATGAGTGATAAAAGAATCTCCGTTTGAGCGCATTTATGTTGGCAAATCGTCATAATTTCTTGCTTTGCAACGCTTCTACTTGCTTTAGTGGTGTTCGTATATCAACAATATCGGTGGGAGTGGTGTCGATGCGACAGGAATATATAGTAAGTATTTTTGTAGCATTTGAAATGCTAAAGGCACGCGCTGTGTCCGGCCAAGAAAGGGCTACGTTCCATAATTTTATTTACAAGTATACACTTTTAGGTGTGAAGGAGGAAATATGTAAACTTTCGAGTACAAGTCTCACTTTCCATTAAATTGATGTTTTTTAGTTTTTACTGTTATTATTATCCCAAATACTAATACTCGAAACTTTCTCATACCCACATACAGGGTGGCTGATGAATTTTGTTACATTAAGAAACTCAAATAATTTTTTTTTTTTCAGTGTATGGAATTCATTTTTCTTTTATTCATGTTAAAGCTCATTCAATTTTATTAAATATAGCTTAATTAGTTTTAAAAATAATGGAATTTAAATGCTTGGAGAGTTGAGACAGGAATAGCCGCAATTGTTTCTCCAATGGATTGCCTTAGTTCATTCAAAATGTTGGTTTTGCTTTGTAGAATTCTTGTTTGCCATATTTGAGCAGATAAGCTTCTTGTCGAAACACGTGGATTGTTTTGTATGGCAGCAGCTACAGCAGCGATTGTTTCCTCCGTCTTCTGTTGACTGYCCCATGCTCGGCAAAATTGTTTACAAGTCTCATTATGGTGCAAAATAAAAAAAAATTAAATTAACCAGATTCATTAAATAGAAAAAAAGTTATTTAATTTTTTTTTTGGTAGCGGCTTTTATCAGCCTCCCTGTATATAGGAACGAGATGACCAACYGATAATTTTCTGGTGTAAGATGTATCCATCAAATTACATAATTTTTAGATACCATAACCGAACGGCGTTCAGAGTTGTGCAAGTGAGATCTCTGTTACGATCGACCTCTTTACCTAAMTTTACTCTTAACATACAGTCTTAGTATACAAATATTCCATTTTTGCGTGCCTACACTACAATTTTAATGTACAGAGTTTTATTTGGTTACCTTTAATACGTATGCATTAATATATACTCAAACACCACCTCTCTTGCCAATACTTACAATAGTAACAGAAAATRTTTTTCTTATCTTCTAGGTGTCTCTGCCGAAGTGTACTATGTTCGCGAAGGCCACGTCAATAATTACGCGCTTAATTTTGTTGTACCAGTGCCCGCGAATATACGTGACATCACTTTCACCTGGCAAAGTTTAGCCGGTCGACCGCTACCGTATAGCATTAATGTAATTACATCAGAACCGGAGGTCTTGCCAAGACCCTTAATGGTTATACCACAAATCGGTGAGATACCAACTAGCGTACAAACGTTTACGATCGGTCTAAAATGCTCAGGTATTCGTGCTTCCGAAGTGGACGTCTCGATTTCCTTAGAGGTTATACTCAATCGAGCTCTTAATAATGTGACTCATTTGGTATTTAGACGCAAAAAAATGTGTTTGCTTGTCGAGCCAGAGGAAGATAATACGGTGCATGGACCGGTGCTGCTAGAAACTGCTGTACCACCACCAACAGGTATGCTGACCATCATTGTGGGTAGCTCTTTAGCGTTAGCGCTCGTCATAGTACTGCTCTTAACCGCTTACTGTGTGCGACGCTCAGCAAAGCGTCAAAATAATGGTCAACCGATGCGCACATCAAGCTTTCAGCGTCTTAATACGCTTGCTTCATGTCAGCAGTCTGCCACCTACAATGGCCACCCATCTATAATTGCACCGATACAAAGCTCTCTGCCACGCAAAGTACAAATAGAACCSCAACACCCGGAAGAGCTACACAGGCGTATATCGGAGTTGACAGTGGAACGATGTCGCGTGCGTCTCTCCAGTYTGCTGCAAGAGGGCACATTTGGACGCGTCTATCGAGGAACATATAATGACAATCAGGATGTGCTGGTGAAAACGGTGGCGCAGCATGCCAGCCAAATGCAAGTGTCTTTACTGCTGCAAGAAGGCATGTCTCTGTATGGTGCTTCTCATCAGGGCATTCTTTCGGTTTTGGGCGTTTCCATTGAAGATCATACGACGCCTTTTGTTCTATATTCTGCACCGAACACTACTCGTAATCTGAAACTCTTCCTCCTTGATCCATCTTGCGCACGAACCATAACCACCGTACAAATAGTAATGATGTCCACACAGTTGGCCCAAGCTCTGGTTCACTTGCATAGTCATGGCGTTGTACATAAGGATATAGCAACCCGAAACTGTGTGTAAGTATTATTGTAGCAAAATATTTCACTTCGTTAGTTGAATCAGTTTTCGTTGATAATAGTTGCCATAATATAAAGTTAATATTACATATTTACTTACAGTATTGATGATCAATTGCTTGTCAAACTCTCGGATAGTTCTCTGTCCCGCGATCTCTTTGCTTGCGACTACAACTGCTTAGGTGACAGTGAAAACCGTCCAGTGAAATGGCTTTCTTTGGAAGCTTTACAACACAAACAGTTTTCGGAAGCGAGCGATTCGTGGGCATTCGGCGTACTTATGTGGGAGCTATGCACTTATGCCAAGCAACCATATTCGGAGGTCGATCCCTTCGAAATGGAACATTATCTGAAAGATGGTTATCGATTAGCGCAGCCGTTCAATTGCCCGGACGAACTGTAAGTTTATTTTGTTTAATTTATTTATCATTAAGATATAAAGAGATAATATKTTATCGTTGCAATATGACAAATATGTATATGAAAACAACATTATCAGCCTTGAAATCCAACGCTCAATTACTCTTGCTAACAGGTGCTACTTTGGACTGAGTAGACAACTGAAAATTAAAGTCCTCTCTCGACAATTTCCAAACACTACAAGTCTCTCACAATTCCCATTCTGCTTTATGGTGCGGACAATGACATCATCTGATAAGGGGGTCGTAGGAGTGTTCGAGAGGAAGGTTTTGCGAAATATTTATGGTCTTTTGCGMATTGGCAACACGAGCACCGGAGAACGATGAGCTGTACGAGATATACGATGACACTGACATTGTTCAGTGTATTAAGATACAGCGGCTGTGCTGGCTAGGTTATGTTGTCTGGATAGATAAAGGTTATGTTTGTCGAGTTGGCGCCAAATAGCGAAAAGCGGAAACGATTGGCGTATGGTGGTGATTTTAACAGATCATTTCATATACATATGAATGTACCCTCGTGGCCACGAAAAGCTTACCACTAAAAATTTTCAAATGTTATGCATATTTGACAACTTTTTATRGCGGTCCTTTTCCAACATAAAAATTTTTATTTAGAAATAAGTTAATAACATAAAAAAAATATTAAAAATTAAACACAAAACACATTGAGCTATAGACAAAATCATAACAAAGTTAGTGAGCCTTACAAAGTGAGCTCAAATGGAAGAGACCGAAAAGCCATGAAAAAATTCTATTTTTAATTTAATTTCATTTACACTGTATTGGAATTAATATTTTTTTATTATTTTTATTTTTATTTTTATTAAACAGCGACTAAACGCAATATTACTTTAAAAACTATAAAATCGGCCGCTTTTGTATAAGCACATAAAAGCTAGTTTGTGTTTTACTCATTAAACGTAAWAAATTAGAAACTATAATTATAATTAGATAATATAATTTAGTTTACTTCTTCTTAACAAAAACAAAATTGAAGAAAAAATGCCGAACAAAAAAAAAAGATACCTAAACAAAGTTTAAGACAGTGTAGTGGTAAGCTTTGCGTGGCCACGAATGTACATATATGTATGATATTTATATACGTGTCCCACACTTCATTCATGAGTGTTGCAAAATTCGTAGCAAACTTAATATATCTTGTTCAGAGCTAAAGGTATTCAATTGAAGTTGATACGTATTCTCTTTGATACTTACAGTCATCATATGATAGGCGACGAAAAAAACGTTTTGTTTATACATGAGGTTTTTAGTCCATATAGAATAGTCTTTTTTTTTTACAAAGGCAAATATGTATTTGGTCCTGGTCCTATGAACTGTACACTCCAACTTTCTTCTACATCACAGTACTCTACGAAGCACCTTTGAAATATAATTTTCTCAACTAGACACATTTTAAACTATTTAGAATTTCATTAAAACAATATTTTCAATATTAATATTCAATAATTCTAWAATTAATATGAACCCACATTGATAATCATAGTAATAATATATATTTGTTGTTTTTTTAACCCATTCACAGCTTCACGATAATGGCCTACTGTTGGGCGCTTCTACCGGGCGAGCGTCCATCATTCGCTCAACTAAACGCCTGTCTCTCGGAGTTTTACGCCCAAGTGACACGTTACGTGTAAACCGATGTATTTCGCACATCCCTCCCCAATATTAGACTGTATTATTGCTTCCTTACTCAAAAACTATATACATATACATACATAGGTACATCCTCTAACGTATATATGTATATGTAGTATTTATTTATACTTAACATCTCAGCGCTCCTCGAAATCTATAAACAGGCAATCATAATAAAGTAATAAACACATATTAACATTTTTAAGTGTGTTACATTAGAATCGTTTTTAGTTTGAATAACCACTTCAAATTGCCAAATTATATATATTATTAAAAATTTATTAGTTTTAGGATTATTGCGCAAAGTTTAGATATTGAGACCATAAACAGATATTTTAAAGTTAGTCATAATTTTTTATTAAAAAATTGTGTAAATAAGAGATTACAAAAGTGTTTCAAAAATCAATATTGTTTATAATTATTTAGAATAATTAAATGTATACTTATGCATACATACGTGTACAAAAACTTGTATATAAGTTTAAACATGCGTATGTATATTAATATATGAATATCTTATTARAAAGGTTTAGTTAGCTTACCGTTACATACGTATATCTGAAATAAATGTTCGTTTGTACATCAAAGACTCATGTTATGCAATCTTCTTTAATTCGATCGGGTATACTGATAAACAGTTTTAAACTTGTCGTTATAATTATTCTTATGAGYTCTTCTATAAAAAAGTTATAAATTAAGCAAATAAATAGAGATAAATAGAAAACAGTAATAAGCCGTAAATCAATTTTTTAGTAGTGTAAGCACTAATGCATATGTACACATTTACATAACAGTATGAACGTACAGCCGTTGAAATAAAGTTAAACTTACATTTTAAGTAAATTAAAAATTTGTTACCCGCTTAATAAATTATCCAGTATACGTATATATGTAAATAGGATAAAAGAAAAAACACATTTTTACAATGGTAAAATCAAAGTTTTTGCAAGTTGTTTATGTCATTTAATACAACAAATAAATTAAAATTTTRAACTGTGCAATAAAGTCGTTTCATTTAGAATGAAAACATCGGCTCATCAATCTCGCTCAATTGCTCGGTTGATTGATTATTCAACCCATCCAATTTTTCAGCCAACGGACCAAATGACCGTAAAGATTTACTATACAAACACTTGGTGATTTATCACTATCCTTTCAATTTAATATTGTTATGTTTTGTTATGTCAATAAATGTAAATTGAAATCTTGTGTTGTCTAAAGTTGTCATTTAGCGTATCATGTAGCAGTCGATCTCGGTCGATCGGGTCCAGAAATATGTGATTTCACCTAAATGTGGGCGGCGCCGCGCCAATTGACCAGTTTTTATCCCGGCTCCCATAAAGCCATTTTTACAGTGTCAGTAAGGGTGCTAAAAGAATTTATCCTGAGTGGTAGCTTTAATGGTCTAGGAGACATGTAAATTAAACCAATTAGATAGCGGGACCGCGCCCAATTTTTTCAAAATTTTTAGCCCACAATTGCATGTAGCTACTGCGATCTAATGTGCCGAACTACTGTTCTTTACCGTAATATGGTGCTTAGTTATTGCACTTTATAAAGTTTCGCTTAATGTCGTTTTGTGGGCGTGAAGTGGTCCGATTACACCCATCTRTAATACCAATTATGTATCTTACAATGCCGAGAAACAGCTCAATTTTTAGTCAAGTTGCACAGAAGGACGACGGACGGACGGACAAACAGTCACCCGGATTTGAACTCGTCTCTTCATCTCGATAATTTATGTAATAGGTATAATTATAAAACTATATCTAACTCAATTAGGATTAGATTATACAGCAACATGTTGCGAGATGCTAGATGATAATTTTTTAATTATCATAACGTAACTTGGTGACAAATATTGATAATGGTGGTTCTCTTAACTTATGTATATAATGTATATAATGAAATTTACCTCTTTGCATTATGTTCAAAATATGTCTAACCCTGAAAAACCGTTAAAGCAGCTCAGCCTCAGCGTTACCTAGATTGTAAGACAATTCTGTACTAATTATTCAGACATTTATTTAAACAGTTTCACATAGCAAAAAGTTTTTCAAATATCTTAATTCAATTTCGAGAGAATCGGTGCAGTCATCAGAAGACTGCAACGTCACGTGAGATGGTTCCGAAAGKGAAGAAGCTACTTGAGCGAAATCCACGACAAAGTGCCAATCGAATGGCTAAAGAACTGAAAATATCCGACCGCAGCATCCGACGCATATTGAAAAATGAGYTCAAAGTCAAGCCTTACAAGTTCCAAAAGGCTATGAGCTCACACCGAAGCAGCAACAAGTAAGACTTAAGAGAGCGAAGCAGTTGATTCGCTTGTCCGAAAGCGGTCAAATTTCGAACATTGTGTTTTCTGACGAAAAAATTTTTTCAATTGAGCAATTCGTAAACTCTCAAAACGATAAAGATTACTTGACCGAGCGTTCATACGAGAATCTAAGTCATCGGTTGGCTACCAGGAGACAGCACCCGCCACAAATAATGGTTTGGGCCGCTGTCACCGCAGATGGGCGCTCTCCAATTGTTTTCATCGAGGCTGGCGTCAAAGTAAATGTGACCTATTGTCATAAAAGTGCTCTGGAGGCTGCTTTGAAGCCTTGGGAAAACAAACATTTCGGTCACAAACAATGGACGTTTCAACAAGACTCAGCACGGTCTCACAAAGCGCGAGTGAACCAAGAATGACTGAAAAACAACGTTCCGCACTTCATTACGACCACACAATGGCTCTCGAATTCACCAAATGCGAATCCAATGGATTATTCTCTCTGGGCSATTTTGAAGAGCAAGTCCGAAGTAAAAATACACCAGTCTCGAGATGCTGAAGAAAGCCACATTGGGGCAGCTTGTGATTTGTTTTKTGACCGTCTCAAGGCCGTTAATGCAAAAGGTGGTCATATCGAGCAAAAGTGAATTGGTCCTAAATTTATGATTATTTTCACAAATTTTGTACTAATAAGATAAACAGGAATAATTTTTAAACCGAATTTATGGATTTTTAATTAGTTACACTTTGAATGCTGGATCCTGTACATACATATATCAAGCTTTTCGCTTCGATTAAACTTACTATCGCTTTAATTTCTTGGTTGCATGTTCCGTTTAGTGGTAATTTGTTTTTAACTAGTGTAGATATTTACTCTAAATATGGTAACATAATGATCAAATATCTAATTAGRCATCGAGTAACTGAAATAGGGCGAAGCAGGACAGAATTATAGTTTTCCTTAAAATGTTATCTAGAAAATATAAACAAATAAAGTTTAGTTAATACATATCTATAATATTTTTTGTGACTTCCTTACCGTAGCTCCTGGATGAACTAACTTATTTAAATCATGATTTTYTTTAAAGGTTTCTACCCCATATGCATACATACCATAACTAATAAGGCACGCAACACAAGAGAATTCAAAAACTTCAGTTTTGGTTTTYTTATACATATTTATATTTTCATTGTAAAGAGCAATACAAGCACAATAAATCTACAGAAGTCCAATTTGTAATATATTATCTTGCCTTGTTAGAGATATGGTTCCTTTATTGGGTGTGTATGTAGTGTTGTCCTCATTACCATTTGAGAGGTTGCCCTAATACTGCCATACACGATGATTTCTCAGGGGTATTTGCTGCATAGCTGGGCTTAGGAGTGTAGCTGGACTGAGCAGCGTAGCTGGGCTTAGGAGCGTAACTGGGCGGTGGAGCGTAGCTGGGCGTAGGAGCGTAGCTGGGCTTAGGAGCGTAGCTGGNTAGGAGCGTAGCTGGGCTTAGGAGCGTAGCTGGGCTTAGGGGCGTAGCTGGGCATAGCGTATTGTTCGGCAGGCTTTGCGGAAGGTCTATTGCCGACAAATAAAAAAAATATATGTACTCTTTAAAATTAAAAATGGTTTATTTAGWACAAGATTAATTAAATCAAATATTGGAACACAAGCTAAATCCGAGTAAATTGGCTAATTTCTGATTTAAATGAATAGATTAATAGCGGTATCCAAATGGAGGCAGTACGTACGATGGCACATATTGGGAATAAGCGGCCGCTGAACCGTATCCACCGCTGCTACTTGGGGCACTGCAAGCCACAGGCGATAAAGAGGGTTGGCAGCTAAAAACATAGTTTTTAGGGCATGGTGGTGCAGGATAAGATGGTGCCGATGCTGGTGCAGGTGCAGGGTATGCTACAGCAGCTGGGGCTGGGGCCGCATAAGATGGYGCTGCAGCTGCAGGTGCCGAGTAGGATGGTGAAGGTGCTGGTGCAGAGTAGGATGGCGCAGGAGCTGCTGGTGCAGAATATGATGGTGCAGAACTTCCATATGACGGCGCTGGAGCAGGTGCTGAGTACGATGGAGAACTACCATATGATGGTGCAGGTGCTGGTGCAGAGTATGAAGGAGCAGAGCTGCCATATGAGGGTGCTGACGCTGGAGCCGGTGCAGAGTACGATGATGATGAAGAACCACCATATGAAGGCGCTGACGCAGGAGCTGGGGCCGAGTAGGATGGTGAAGAGCCACCACCATATCCACCGCCGTATGATGAAGACACCATAGCTTGCTTGGAGTTATCAGTTATGGTGCTCTCTACGCCTATAATGGCGATAGCTGCAAAAAAAACGACGTTGACRAAATAATTCATGTTTTACTCAATGATTGGCTTGTTCCTCAGTGTACAAGAGAACTGCTAGACTGCTGAAGATTTGAACATACGATACTGCTTTTATACGAAGCGAAAATTTAATTCGTTTGCAATTGCAACACTTTGGCCGAGCTACAAACATGCATACACCGCACCAAATTGAAAACTGTTAACGCAGCTGRTGAAAGAAAATAGAGCAAAAGGTAAAGAGGGAAGAACTGCATTCGCAAAGTACAGCGCAACAACCGTTGTTTCGGAGTATTTCGTTTAAGTTGGATTTTGTATAGCCAGCAAATTGAACTTATCCAAAGTGTTTTATGACGACAATGAACTAAATTTCATAATTATTCGGCTAACAACAACATTAATTTCAAGTAATTAAGTCATTGACCACTTTTTGAGCTTCTTTACTTACACGAATTCTTATATACCCTCGTACATACATTTATGTTATATATACATAGGTGTATATAATATAATATGTAATATTTTTAGAGCAAATTTTTCTGTTTATTTGTAAATCCTGGTAATTATTATTTTAATGTTCAAAAAATAGGCGGTGGTCGCTATATATTGTCAATAACGACCTTACATCTTGATTTGGAGCCAAAAATATAAAATTTGCATTTATTCGTAAATAATTTTTTTCTTCAAAAGCGCAATATCACATAGCAAATTCGTACCATATGTATGTATAACTATGTGAAAGAGGAAGAAGTCACTTTATATGAAAATATTAAATCTCATGGGTTTGTGTTTTGCATAATATCGTATTTTAAGAAAATAGTAATTTCCGACCTGCCTTCAGAAATATTCGAACTTATTTTCACTGAAGTGTCGCACAATGCCGTACCTTCACTTCARGTCCTAGTGAATAATAATTAGAAAATCGAACATTTTAAATGAACTTCTTTTATTTCTTTCTTTCATATACGTCTTTACATAACTTAACTAATATTTTTCAGATCAGACTTCAAGAAGGAATTCCCAATGGAATCACGGCTATGGAATCGTTGAAAATATTGCTGAATGTTTTGGAGAGTCTAATATACTTTATCATAAACACCGGTATGAAGTGTGTCAATGCTAGAGTGGTACCAAAAGAAAAAGTTCAGTACGAGTTTATGGGAAACTGAATTAACATTGTCACGTCATATTGTCATATTGGGACTATTTTGATGATGATAATAAAAACATTTAAAGATCTTTCTCTTGCATACTCTTACAACTTGTTACTACAGAGTATAATAGTCTTAGGTGTACACGGTTGTAACGGTTTTTTTTCTTTCAAAACGACGCTCAAAAAGTAGATCAATAATGACAGCAAAAGACACTATATTTTTCCATTTCTCCTCGGTGACTTTGGTTATTTCATCATGGAAAGATATACGATCCATCAAGGAGTCGAAATTATTAAAATTTACTACAGAAATTCGGAGTCAAAGAGTTGAGGCCTTAAGTGCGCTACGTTCAATTTATGGTCGTCATGATCGTCCTGACAGATCAACAATTGAGCGTCTAGTGGAAAAATTTTAATCCTGAGGCACTGTACGCATTGTTCCCGTGCCAGTGAGACAAAAAATTGCCCGTAGTGTTGAGAATTTCGCTGCCGTTAACGCAAGAAATCAAGACGTTTGACCTCCAGAATCTTCGCATGTTCTTGAATTCAGCAGAGCAACAACTTGAAAATGATCCGGATTTTCATCGAAAAATCATAATAAGGAAAATATGCGTTATTTATTAGTCAGGCAGTAATCAACACGTACTCCATGAATCACCATTGCATCCGGAAAAAAGTACGGTTTGCCACGGTTTATGCCTGTACTTCTTCCATGATGATCAAAACCGTACGTCACTGTGAATAGGAATCGCTACCACTCAATGATAACCGAATATTTTTGGTGCGAATTGGATGATATGGGCTTGGACAATATGTGGTTCCAATCTATGAATTGAAATATAATATTTGTTTTTATTTTTATGCAACAACTTTCCTTTGTACTATGAACATACTATAGAATTTTCATAATTTCACGGAATATCAGTTTTATAAATTTATAAATGTAGCTCAAGATTATCTATTTTTGTTTTGTTGGTTTTATTATTTTGATTCGCTGGCAGCTGGTTGCTGTAATGGTATGAAGCATAACTTTTTTGCATGTTTATTATAATATTTTTTCGAAAAGTAAGCCATGTCTATATAGTGCCGTAAATAGTGATAYACTGTAGTTAATAAAGTTATAACACTTAAAGGTTTTGATGCAATTAGTTCTAGGAGAATGGAACCATGCGATAATCATGTATTAAAGAAAGCTTTCAATCGACGAAACACTTCTCAACAAGGTGGGCCTGTCCTTCAATTCGCTGGAGAATAAGAAAAATCGATATTGCCAAACCTGMCAGTGTTTCTTGAAACATTGCACAGCGCAGGTAGATTTTGATAAATTAAATTTAAAGAAACTCCAGTAGCTGGCGACACGAAACCGTTAGTAACATGCGTAAATTTTTAATTTAAAATTGCCGATATTTTTTGAACACGCCTCGTGGTACATTTCTGAGTGAACCTCAAAAATAATATAGTTCTTAAATAATGATKGCTCAATAAGACACAATTTGTGTTTTGAGTGGTTTGTCAAAGGCAGACATCAAAACTGCTATATTTTGTCAGACCCTCTCATAAAGGAAAAACCCAAAAAAAATGTAGGTCAATAAGGAGTACAAACTCTAGCACTTGGATGTCTCGAGAAATTATGTGAGTGGCTACTAACGGGGCATCTCGACAGGAGAGAATTTATAGAATGCTACCTGCATTGCGGTGCCGATAGCCTGTGGAGACTCCACATTGCATATAGCTTACTAGATATAGAATACTATCTAGTTTGCCATATATCGTAAGCTATGAGCTGTCACTTCAACCGTTTGGCAGCGCAGTTTTCATTTTTATGAAAATTTCGAAGAGGCAACATATCCCATTTGCACATATGCCGACGGCATTTTCATTTCGGTAATATGAAATTTAGAAGAGCGAGTATTAAGACGGTTGTGTTATATTATATTCAAMAAAAAAAAAAAAAAWTTATTCTTTTTTTATTTTCCACATAAAAGATTTAAGGAGTTTAAGAGCACAAAACGTGCGCTACATCAGCTACCTACCCGACGGCATTTTTTTAAATAAAATTTTCAAGAGCTCAAAGCATGCGCTACATCGGCTCGAACCCACCTACCCTACGCCTTTGCGCAAATGATTATATCATGCTAGCAAACGCCAACATACAGATTTGGCAATGGCAATAGCAATACGTTTGACAGTTAGTATTCTACAAATTCTATCCTGTCGAGATGGCCGTAACATTTCATAAAAAATGGGCTCTCAGACACAAAAATCATATTTTTACCTGCTAATACAAAATCAGTTTGTCATGCCCTTGATCAGGGCATTAAACAGAATTTCAAATGTCACCACAGATGCAATGTTATACAATATATATTGACTAAAGAAGATGACAGTTGACAATGAACAAACTTTCAAAAACATTTCACATTTTGTCATTGACGAAAATGTAACAAGGGATTATCTGATAAAGAAACTGAAGACCTAAATGCACTATGCGCCCATGATGCGGGTCAAATTCAATCATACACTAAAGCAGTAAAACAACTCCGCGGCATTAAAAAATTGGTTAGTGACGACGTCTGTGTATTTCAGTACGGCAAAAATTTGGAAAATCATCTTGAAAACTGTTTTATAAAACAGAAAGAGGGAAAGTTGGACAAACTACGGTAAGTTAATTTTTGAAAACTCAAACGTATATAAATAATACAATTTATTACAACTATGAAACGTCTCAGAAATTAAATGAATAAAATGACCAAGAAATCTAATTTATTTAAGAAGTAGTGTGTGTATCCATTTTAGAAGTCAGTCGTCCACTCCTATAAGCGGACAAAATTTGTACAACCGTCAGTGTCCGGTTATGGGAGGCTGACTGTACGTATTTCACTTTGTTGAACACTTAAAATAATTTGAAAAATAATTAGAAGAATTCTTTCGGAATGGGGTTAATATTTTGAACCCATTGAATTTCTGGGAAATCAGTGGAATAAATTCAAAGTTAAAGAAATAGAAGTTATAAACTTTTTGAAAGTAGGTAAGAACATATAGCACATATAGCTATTTATTCTCTCACTGCTCTTTTAGAATGGCTAGAGTTAATACATACAARACAAGAGATCGTTACGAATGACTTGGAATATTGTCTAACTACAATCTCGGAATATATTATTCAGATCGAATCACTGTAGTATATACAGCAGCTGCTATACATACAGACCGATCAAAACAAAGTCCTTGCATGGAATCAAACTTTATTTGACAATATGTCTTTCTGAAATGTGGCATTGATTATTGCCGAAAGTAAGGATACATCCTCTGATTATTTTGCTTGGGTCGCACCACTGTATCATATATGTATGTATGTAGCTGTAAWTCAAACAGACCGATCAAAATCARACTCTTGTATGAAAAACGTTTAGATTTGTGAAGGGTATTATAGCTTTAGTGTAACCGAAGTTAACGTTTATTATTGTTTTTCTTTATAATTAGCATATTTTTATAAAAAAAAAAGCATATGTTGTTTAAATATTCCGGCGAATTCTCATACATACATATGTATATTGCTTACTCGTATTATTGTAAAATGTGATTTTTTGCTTCCGCTTTAATATATGTAAATGCTTACAATGAAACTCGATAAGCTTAAACATATATACATATGTGCGTAGTATGTTTGGATGTATTTAATTATGAAGGCCAACTATGAAGAAATGCAAATGAAGACTTCTTCATGACTATAACTAAATGAGCTTTGATACGCGAGTGTGCAGGTATGTCGGTTAGTAACTTGAATAAAATGAAGTCCAATGACCTAATTTTAAGTATTGATGTACATRAAGTTTGTAATAGATTTAATGTCTTTCACTATGTGTTTCAAGATGGAACAGAAAGTTAATGAGGTTGCACTTTAATAGTAGCTATAGCATATAGCTGCCATACAAACTGAATGATCGGAATCAAATGCTTGCATAGGAAACTTCCTTATTTGACAATATATCTTCACAAAATTTGGTATGAGTTATTGTTCATAGCAATAATGTTAAATCGGTAGAAATTGCTCAGATCGGCTGAATATAGCATAGCTGCCATACAAACCGAACGATTAGAATCAGGGGCTTGTATGGAAAACTTTCGCATTTAACGTGGTATCTTCACGAAACAGTAATCCTCTTCTTCTTCTTGATTGGCKTAGTCACCGCTTACGCGATTATAGCCGTGTTAACAACCGCGCGCCAGTCGTTTCTTCTTTTCGCTACGTGGCGCCAATTAGATATTCCAAGTGAAGCCTGGTCCTTCTCCACTTGGTCCTTCCAATGGAGTGGAGGTCTTCCTCTTCTTCTGCTTC